>NC_084851.1:25012707-25312707 GCF_033115175.1 Lepus europaeus | reverse complement strand
TTTTGATCCTTGAAAACAATGTCTTCTGATCAAATCAGAATAAACCCATTTTCCCTTCTCTGGTATTACACTTTGTGATCAAGCCTTGTAAAACCTTTCTTCTTTTTGCTCATAAAATATAGAATACTTTATGAAGGACTATAGTCACCCCACCATTCTATGTAAGACTAACAACTCATACCTATAATCTAACTCATAACTGGTGCCAATTATCCAAGTAGATTTATATACTAGATTTCAAGACATACCGCAGGGCAGTTATAATTAAAACAGCATGGTACTGGTACAAAAACAGATGGGTAGACTAACAGAACAAAAAGAATCATCAGAAATCAATCCAAGCATCTAAAACCAACTTAGATTCAACTGAGGAGCTAAAATCAGTCCCTGGAGCTAGGACAGTCTTTTCAACAACTGGTGCTGGGAAAACTGGATTTCCACATGAAGCGGTATAAAAACCCCTACCTTACACATTACACAAAAGGCCCCTCAAAATGCATTAGTAACCTAAATCAATGATCCTACACCATGCATTTTCAACATAGGATGGGTTTATCTGGGCACACACCCCCATCCCATGCTGACCTGAGCCTGCAGATGTGATGCAGTTGGAGGAATGCCAGTTACATGGTGTGACCCTGTTGCCTGGGTTGGATCCATTCTTTCCTCATACACTCAGTGGCTCCCTGGTTGCTGCATGCTAAGCACGGGCCAGCTATTCAGTTCACTCTTGGGCTGCCTTCAAGCCCCTTTGACTTGGAAAGATGTCTGGCCATGGATTGTCAGCGACTTGACTGGCAAGTACTAGGCACTTGAAAATATTTGCCAAGAGCAGGAGGCTGAGGTGGGGGTGGGGGCAGGAAGCCTGTGTCCTCCCACAAGGGAATGGCAGGGTATCTCTCCATTACTTTGGATTTTCTGAAATGAGTAGCCCTCAGCTCACCTGGATGTCCCTCCAGCCCTCCCCACACTGAGTGTGACACTGCCCGCTGTGAGTGGAGGGGGTGGACATCTCACCCGTGGGCAGTGGGTTTGGCTGTGCTGCTGCCTTGGACCACAGTACGCAGTGGATGTGATATGGCTTAGTCTTGGGTGTCGGGGTGAGCAGGAGGGCTGGGAGTTGACTGGGAGAAGGACAAGTCCAGACTGGCTCCACCCCAGCCTGGACCCCAGACAAACACAGGGAGGGCAGAACAAGCTTGGCCCACAGCCTGCAGGGCATGGCCAAACCCAGCCCACTCCCACTGAGGTAGGTCCAGTTGGGACCTCCAGCCCTGGGAGCTGGGGAGAAACATCTGTAGCTGAAAATCACCATGATGTGGTTGCTGCTTTCCAAGTGTGGCATTGTGGTAGTCACAGATGCCACACTCACTTTCTGAACCCACCCACAAACACAGCAGGTGATTCTGCAGTGCACACGGGTCAGATACACGGTGACTGGGTTGGTGGGAGGCTGCACATTCCTACAGGTCCATATAGGTGGTGGTCATGGAAAACACAGGCAGCCATGCTCAGGGTGGGGATCAACATTGGAAGGCAAGCACCGGACAGGTGTGTGGATGCAGCCTTCACACCCTACAAGCTGCCAGATGAACAATGGGGCCCATGAGGTGTTCACCCATACTCTGTGCTAGCAGCCTGTGGACTGAATGATTTCTAAAAGCACCAGCAGGCATCTCCAGCTACTGGTTGCCTGCTGGTCTCCACTGTGGGCTCCCAAATCAGCTCCAATGCTCTCCTGTGGCACAAGCTGCTGGAGTTGGTGGGTGAGGAGGGGTAGTTTGGGGGCAGGACCAGGGCCATGCTCTTAAGCTGGGCTGTGGACAAAATTCAACCTTGACTTGGGTTTGGGGTGGGTCTACAGGTGGCTGGTGAGGGGCTGTCAGCCTTCCAGACCACCTTTCAAGATGTGTTTCCCAGGCAGACACTTGTGGCATGGCATGGCTGCCTCTCCCTGGCATAACCAACACCACCCAGGAACCCAGTTTATGAGACAGGCACAAACGTATGTGATCTGACAAGGCAGCCATGGCTTCCACGACTGGAACTGGACACTGACCTGAGTGCAAGAGCTCCTGAGGGCCACTGCAGGAGCATATGGTGGAATACACTGCTCTCAGCCCCTCTGAACGCAGTCACAGCTGGCAGGGCCTCCACAGTTCTGCTGGAAGACTGACCCCTGCAGGCAGTCACCAATCATGGAATTAGGGAAGCTTGGTGCCAATGGGGGCTCAGATAACTGATGGAGCCGGTCCTGTTCTGTGGGCTTGAATGCCCCTGCACATTCTCTGAGGGGGCTGTGCAGGGGCTGCACGACTCACAGTGGCACTGTATGGACCAGGCCTCCTTTACCAGGACACCCCCTGGAGTGGAAACATCAAGCACTGCAGCCCCTGGGCCAAGCCCAGGGCCCCAGGGAAGCCCAGCCCAGCTTTAAGGACTCAGGACTGAGTGGACTTCACAGGTACTGTGATACCAGAAGAGCACTACAGATAAGCCTGTCCACACCCGGATCCAGAACTTGAGAAGGTGCCTTACGAGGGTTAGGGAATTTGCCTGTGTGCTTTCTGTAGGGTTTTGGGGTGGCTGCTGGTTGTGAATGATGCAGTTGGGCCCCATATCAGAGCACGTGAGAGGCAGAGGAGTCGGAGGGGACATGGTGATGGAGGCAAAGATGGGGGATGCAGCACAGCACAGAGCTCACTCCCTGGGCTGGCGCTGAGGACAGAAGCAGGGCTCCCAGCCAGGAAAGGGGCAGCCTCCAGACAGCCAGAGGACAGAGCTTGCCCTGGAGCTCCACCAGGAATGTGGCCCTGCCCTCACCTGCACTGAGTTCCATGAAGCCCACACCAGCTTCTGCCCTCCAGGACTGAAATGGCACGTCCATGTGACTCTGAGCCACTGAGTCTGTGGAAGTCACAGGAGGAGCACACAGCTGGGGGCAAGCGCAGGTGTTCAGGGTGTGTGACTGGGGCAGAGGCTTCCCACAGCATCAGAGCCCCTCCCTTCTCCACCTGCATGCTGCACACCCTGCTTCCCCAAGTGCTCCTGGTGGAACCCTGCATCTCGACAACCACTGAGAACAACACTTGCACTTTGGTACTCATTATCATGTACATTAGAACATTGCAATGATGCCTTGTATGTGTAATGTTAAAGCTATCATTACTAAGAACAAAGGTGACTTAAAAAGCACTGCAATCTAAAGTAGATTGGGCACAGCTGATACCTGCATCCCATGCAGGAGTGCCTGGGTTTCAGTCCCAGCTCTGTTAGAGATTCCAGCTTCCCTCTATACATGCCTGTGACACAATGGGAGGCTGGGTTGAATTCCAGGCTCCTGGCTTTGGCCTGCCACAGCATTGGCCATTACAGGAATTTAGCAAGTGAACCAGCAGATGAAATTCCTGCCCCTCTCCACACACACACAAACACATTCACACCCTCTGTCTGTCTCTAAGTTAACTGGCTAAAAGAACTTATCTCAGGGCAGCAGTGGTCCATGTAGAACACAAGGAGTGACACTGATGAGGTGCCAGCTGTTGCTGGGATTTCCTGTCTTGCCCATTTTCCTGAGTGACCCCACATTCCTCCCAGGAATATCCTCTACATAAATTCATCTGGGTACACAAGCCAGTTCACCAAGGATGACTGTTATGATGAACAGGGACACAGGTTCTCTGTCAGCCAAGTGGGACAGGTGATAAAGAGGGAGATGCCAGTCTGGATGCCCCTCCCCAGGTTCCCTTCACACCCCTCCCCCTTCCCTGCCCACAGCAACACCCCTTTCTTTGTCCCCCATGCATCCTGTTTCTTTCCTTCAGGGGGTGACCAGAGGGAACATCCATGGAAGACCCGTCCAGTGTGGAGCAGCTGGCAGGGGAGCTAGGGAGGCCCCACCTCCTGGGCTCACAGCCTGGGGTCGGGTCAGCCCCTTATGGGTGGCACCTGCTTAGTGATTGGCTGCCAAGTCATGGAACACGGCAAGTACATGATGCTGCTGCAAAATGAGAAACATGGTAAGTGGCGCTGTGGCTCAACAGGCTAATCCTCTGGCTTGTGGCATTGGCACACCGGGTTCTAGTCCCAGTCAGGGCGCTGGATTCTGTCCCAGTTGCCCCTCTTCCAGGCCAGCTCTCTGCTATGGCCCGGGAAGGCAGTGGAGGATGGCCCAAGTGCTTGGGCCCTGCACCCCATGGGAGACCAGGAGAAGCACCTGGCTCCTGGCTTCAGATCAGTGTGGTGTGCCAGCCGCAGCATGCCAGCCACAGCAGCCATTTGAGGGTGAACCAATGGCAAAGGATGACCTTTCTCTCTGTCTCTCTCTCTCACTGTCCACTCTGCCTGTCAAAAAAAAAAGATGAGAAACATGGTACTGTATCTCCCCAGCTCTTCTCAGTTGCTTGGCAAGGAACTGGGGCTCCCAGCCCACAGTCCCCCAGGAACAGAATCCCCTGGCTGAGCCTTCTGATGATACTGTGGATCTTACCTCACAACAGGCACTGAGCTGAGCCCTGTGAGGATGGACCAGGGTCCCCAGGTGCCTCTGTTGCACACCAGCGGGTGGTAAGGTCACTTGGCTTCTGCTGTGCAGGTGGAAGTTAGGGGCTGTCCTACTGTTCCTGTTTTCTGGGTAAGGAGTCACTGTCAGACTGCCTTGGGGGCTCCTCAGTGTTCAGGGCCCATAAAGTGGGGTCTGCATGTGATTGAAGGGACTTCCACCTGGCTTCACCACATTCCCCAAGGCGCCAAGTGAGAAGGCACCCAAGTGAGGGCACCCCTGTCAGGTGTGTGCTGGTGATGGGGCTGAGTGAGGGCACCCCTATCAGGTGTGTGCTGGTGAGCAGGGTAAGTGAAGGCACCCCCATCAGGTGTGCTGGTGATGGGGCCGAGGGCACACCTATCAGGTGTGTGCTGGTGATGGGGCTGAGGGCACCCCTGTCAGGTATGTTCTGGTGAATGGACTCCCCAGCCACACAGGTCTACAAGTTCCCTGATATCATGGCTCAATTCCAGGCACTGGGAGACACCAGCTTGTCCAGGCCAGTTCAGGCTCCTAGGAGCTGATTTGTGCACTCCAAGGGCACCACTCCACCAGTGTGGCTCTCTTAAACATCTTTCAGGACATCAGGCAGGAAAGCTGAGTGCAGGCCTGGCCCCTGGCTTGGGTCAGCATGGTTCTAATCTGGGGCATAAGACAAGTCTGAAAATTGACCCCAGGCACCCTGGGGAGGATCCAGAGATCTACCCCAGGGTAGATCCAGAGAGGATCAGAGCAGCTGGTCCAGGGCCATGAGAGTCTCAACTCCCCCCTTGGCAGACTGGACTGGGATCCATGGGCAGTTCCAGGAGCCTTGGAAACAGGATCACAGAAGAGAGAGGCTCAGAGACCTACCCATGTCCCCACACTGAGTGTCGCCATGCATCTGACAGAGGACTATTTACATAAAATAATTCACTGTTTATTAGCCTTTTACTCCTATTTGCACAATCAATGTTCATCTTGTGTGTTAATCAGACTTGATGTGCATTTGATTGAGGAGACTGAACATGGCCCCGGATCTCCTATATGCAAGAGGGACCCCATGCACATTCTTCCTGGCCTTTCTTTCACACATTCAAAGATGCAACTCCCAACCCCTGACCCTGACTCCACTGGGATGTGCCTGGGGTACCAAGCCAGCTAGCTGTTCAGGGCACCAGGTGCTTTTCTGCCTCCACAGAAAAGCAAGGCCCAAGGGTGGTGGGGTTTTGATGTTCAAAGAACAGAGAATTCAAAATAAAATGTGAAGGAAGAATTTGTTTTTTTCTCTGAGGCAAACTCTGCAATACACACATAGGAAAACATGTCCAACAGTGGAAGATCTGTTTCCTGCCCACTGATCCCCTCAGGAAAACGCTGAGAAATTGTGTGCCAGGCCCTGAAAATGGTAATGCATATTGACTTTAAGAGGTCACCTCAAGGAAAAGGAGAAGCAGACAGACATGGATGTGGAAGGGGTTTTGCCAGGTAAGAATACAGCCAGGGAAGAACCCAGTACTCTGTAAGGTGGCCCGACTATTTACACTATGCTAACTCCACATGGCAGGATGCTGTGACACAATTAGAAATGTTTCTGAGGAACGCTTAATGTTGGGGAAAATGTTTCCAACACAAGCAAACAGCAAAACACCTCATAAATCTGCATGCACTGTGATGTGAGTAATTCTACTATAGGAGTGAGCCAACCCATGGAGCCCCAGGAGGAAATGATGCACAGGCTAGCCAGAGGGTCATTCTTGAGCACTAGGGCATTGGTACAGGATTTAAGGTCATGTTTCTCAAATAACTGCTTTTCCAAATAGCTTAAAATGAGTCTGTGCAGCTGAACTGCAGAGGGCGGAGCACTGAGGGGGCATCTGGGGGGTTCACCCTCCAAATGGCCACCACGGCAGGTGCTGCACCTATCTGAAGCCAGGAGCCTCTTCCCAGTCTCCCATGCGGGTGCAGGTGCCCAAGCACCTGGACCATCTTCCACTGCCTTCCCAGGACACAGCAGAGAGTTGGACTGGAAGAGGAGCAACCAGAACAGACCCCGGTGCCCCAGGACTAGAACCCGGGATACTGGCACCACAGGTGGAGGATTAGCCTAGTGAGCAGCGATGCTGGTCAGGTTGTGCCAGTTTTAAGGTACACTCCTCCTCAATCCTTGTTCCCTCTCTGAATCTGAAAGAGCTTGGAAAGGCTTCAACCTACAGAGAACAGCACAGGGGTGCCCATGGAGGCCATAACCAAGTCTCAGGATTGGAACGCTGCTCCTGAGAGGCTGGCTGTGTGCTGGGGAGGTGACAGGGCTCCCGTGGACAGTGCTGATGGCAGGGGTGTCAGCTCCAGTCTGAGCCTGCACCCTCTTGATGACCCTCCTGGTGAGGCTCTCAGAGAACTTCAGTATCCACCTGAGAGAACCCAAGTGAGAAATGCCCGGTCAGGTCCTGTCCCACAATATCATGGGCAAAACAAATGGGCGCTTTGGCTTCTAAATTTTTGGATAACTTGTAGACAGCACGGTCACCAGGAAAACCACCCCTTCAACTTCTCCAAGGAAGACATGTGGGAGGGGTAAGGAGTAAACACATGGCCTGAACTGAATCCAAAACCTGCTGGGAGGTGACAGGTGGTGGAAAGAACTTACTAAGATGGGGGGCAGTTAAACATGACCTAAGATGGAAAAATCCTCCATGCTCATCTGGTACGGACTCCTACATGCAAAGAATCATTGTGGTGCCTGGCACATGAGGGCTGGCTGAGCAAGTTTTTCCTTTTATTATTCCATGAGTGAGTGCACATGATTTTCTGACACACTTGCCCAAAGTGATCCAACCCCCCTCCTCACCCCCATTTTTAATCTTCTTCTTATCCCCAAATGGCTGCCCCACCTCAGCACATCCACAACCTGCTGTGGTTGTTGATTCCCAGATGTCTCCTGCCAGGCATGTTTCTGGTGAGCTCTTGGTTTTGGCAGTGTATGTGGGGTGGGAGTGTGGAGTAGAGTTTTTCACTGGCAGCTGCAGCCACCACTCTCGGCATGCCTGGTGTATGACTGATGCAGCTTTGCCTCTCCCTCCCAGAGTCACACACCTCCTTTCCTCGATTCTGAGCTGCCTCTGTGACTGACTCTGAGCCTGGCAGCTTCTACAGTTGTTCTCTGGGAGACCTGAGCTGCTCTAACAAGAAACCCAGGCACAATGCTGGTGAGAATACAGGAAAGCAGAGGGAATACAGAGAGATAAAGACAAGGGGACATAGCTCCCAGCCACACAGCCAGCCCAACTGGGAGGCCAGATATGGGGCTGAGAGCATCTTTGATCTTCCACCAGGAGAAAGACCAACCTGCTGAGGGCTGCCTAGCCAGTCCAGGGGGCAGTGTGGGGTGTTCTGCAGTGGAGCAACAAAAAGCAAGATATGCAAACCATCATAGGAGGGACCTGGGTCACAGGATGATGATCAGACTCAGGTCTTTTTTTAAAACTTTTACTCAATAAATATTAATTTTAAAAGTATAACTTTTGGATTATAGAGGTTTTGCCCCATAACCACCATCCCTCCCACAAACCATCCCATCTCCTTCTTCTCCCATCCCATTCTTCATTAAGATTCATTTTTAATTATCTTTATATACAGATCAACTTAGTATATACAAAGTAAAGGTTTCAACTGATGGATCAGATTGCATCCACACAGATACACAAAATATAAAGGAATGTTTAAATTCTAGCTTTACCATTAATTTGCATAGTACAACACATTAAATACAGAGATCTTACATGGAGAATAAGTGCACAGTGACTCCCATTGTTGATTTAACAACCAACACTTATTTATGATGTCAGTAGTCACCCGAGCTCTTGTCATGAGCTGCCAAGGCTACAGAAGCCTCATGAGTTCACAGATTCTGACCTTATTTAGACAAGGCCATAATCAAAGTGGAAGATCTCTCCTCCCTTCAGAGAAAGGTACCTCCTTCTTTGATGGCCCATTCTTTCTTCTGGAATCTCACTCCAGAGGTCTTAGGTAATTTTTTTTTGCCACAGTGTCTTGGTTTTCCATGCCTGAGAAACTCTCATGGGCTTTTTAGCTGGATCCAAATGCCTTAGGGGCTGATTCTTAGGCCAAAGTGCTGTTTAGGGCATTTGCCATTCTATGTGTCTGCTATGTATCCTGCTTCCCATGTTCAATCATTCTCTCCTTTTTAATTCTATCATTATTAGCAGACACTGGTCTTATTTATGTGATCCTTTTGACATTTAATACTATCTTTTTGATCAATTATGAACTTGAACTGATCACTTTAGCTAGTAAGATGGCTTGTCTTCTGTGTCCATCTCCAGCTTCTCATGAACAGAAGGCCTGCACAACAGCCATGTCTGTGGCCCATCACAAAGTTTCTCATATCCATATTTGATGTTTTTCTTTACCACAACTTGCCTTTGTCATGAAACCTTGTGTCACTTGATAAAGATTGATGGTTAACATATTGGTGGTCATGTGTAGCGGTCAATGCTGAACTACTGGCAATGCATAACCAGCACTGTGGAAACACTGGTTAAAGCAGTGAGCACACCATCAAGACTGCTTGTTGTTCTGATCTTTGACTACCGGGAAGCCTGACTTCTGTTCTGTACACTTTGCATCCTATTTTAAGTGATTTATTTTATTCTGGATTATTGCTCATTTACCCCTAAAGGGAAAACTTTGTGGAGTCCCTTACCTTTTGTGTTCTGACCCCCCTCAGATGCCCAGTACACAGAGACTGCACTTAGCAGGAACTTAATAAATATTTATTGTCTAATAGAAAGAATACATGTATACATCTCATGTAGAGAGCCAACTTAATAGGAGCATAATAAATATTTATTATTCAACCGAATGAATGTATACAGTAATGATTTGTGGCTCAAAGCTTCTAACTCACCAACCAATCAGGAATAAACTTGTTTGATTGCAAAGAGGCTCCTGGGCATCTCTTTTTCATAAATCAATACTGTTTGTACAGACCCAAAGCAAAATGCTTACTCCCCTTCATATATTTCAGCCCATGTCACAGCATGTTTTTGATGGTATAATTATTTTCTGCTAGACAACAGGCCTCATGAAAAATGGGCAGCCCTTACCAACAGGAATGCACAAAGATAATCATGTATTTATTAGTGGACCTCCAGCAGCAGAGGGTGGTGGGCAGTGACCCACACCCCTGAGTACAACAGTGAGGCCCCAGGTGCAAGAACAACAATGCCCAGGGACACTGAGCAAACAAGGACCTGGCTCTTGTCTGAGACACTGATTGAGTTTTTCTTCTTGTACCTAGGACAGTGAGAAAAATTTCATTCTTCCCTCTCCATCAATCACTTTATCTTCTCTCTCCCAGAAGCTTGGGGTTAGGAAATGGCAGTATCTAAAGGTAATATTTTTATTTTGCATTTTCTCTGAAAAAGATGCCAACTCAGTATTGCTGTGGATTCACTCTAAGAGGAGGAATACAGTGGGGGCAAGAGACACAGAGTCACCACACAGACCCTGGGAGTCAGGTGAAAGCCAGAGGCGAGCAGCCCACAGACTCATTTATTTCAGTTGGTACAGAACCTTAAATAGCCAAGGCAGCTAATCTGGTCAAGGGGTGGTTTATGCCCTAACCAATCACTGCCTGTTGCCAGGCAGACTCCTTTGCCAGGTGGGTTTTGAAGCCATTCCTGAGTAACTGACACTCCTTTGCCAGAGGCCATGTTGGCAAGGCCATCTCATTCCACCACATTTCCCCCTTTTCATTTATTTTTGAGCAACGGGAGGCATGATTCTTGGCAATACCATTGTTGACCTCATTTCCATGTGGTCTCTGTATGCACTGTGCCTGTCTTAGGCTGTCCCCCAGGGGATCTTACCCATCGTTGACTAACCAGTGCTCAAAATGGGAGACCACAGGAGTGCTTGCTTAGATGGGGATAGGAATGAGGAACAATGGTAATCAGAAATGGTTTGACCACACACAGGCTGTGGGCCATTTGAGAGGCTGACCAGAGCTAAGTGGGATATAAAACAGTAGCTGATGTGGCTATGGGTAGTTCCTCAGGGTAGGATGATAAGAGCAGGTGTGTCCCCTAACAAGGCAGACTCTCAGTCTTGTTCAGCTGGTTCTGGTTGTGTTGTACCTGAGTGAGTATGAACAAAGGAACTCCACGCATTGATAACATTTGATGGTCCTTTATTTGCTGGCGGTGGAGAGTGGGCTCATGCCCTAAAGAACTCTTGACCCTGAGGCCTAAAGCAACAGGGTTTATAAAGGCAAAAACCACAAAATCAGGAGGGGAATTCATGGTTGCTAGGAACAGGGGGGAATGCATAGTTACCGGGGTCAAGCTGACCTAAAACCTATGCGAAACTAGTATCAATTATAATCTTGACAATACCAGTTACAATCTTATAATCCTGACATTAATCCAGGTATTGGTTTTAATTATATGTAGGACATAGACAAATTACATTTTTATCATTAACCCAGGTGCAACCTTTCTACTTTTAAGCTTGAACAATTA
The DNA here is from genome assembly GCF_033115175.1 of Lepus europaeus. Lineage (NCBI taxonomy): Eukaryota > Metazoa > Chordata > Mammalia > Lagomorpha > Leporidae > Lepus > Lepus europaeus. Next base: position 25,301,640 of record NC_084851.1, on the reverse strand, counting down.
TGCTAGGGGGTTTCTATGCTCTTCCAAGTGTGATGTAGTGGACTGCTATTGTTCTACTGTTTTAGATCATAGTTTCAGACCAGAGTCTCACAGTGGTGGTGGTGGGGGTGCTTTCCCAGAGTGGAGTCTCAAGTGCTCCAAAGCGGAATCCCTACTGTCAAGGTGCTACTTCAGTTGGCTGTCAGTTGCAGGCTTGATATTTCTGGCTGGTACCCAAATGGGTTGTCCCACACTCTCTGGAAAGACACAAGCATACCCTTAGCCCATGGTTAGCAGAAGCCTTTCTACGGGTGTTGGAATCCACAGTTGGAATTCTGCATCCACTCCTACATTTATGGCAAACATGTGGGTGGGATGGAGTCTAGTGGCTGCCCTGAGAGCCTGGGGTGCTCAGGGACTGCCACAAATGTGGGGATCTTCACTGGGTGATGATGATGGGATGACCTCACATGGGTTATTGCCTCAAGGTCATCTAAGTTCATCCCACAGATATTTGGGGGGGGGTGGCTGACTAGGCATTGCTACATTATCTGCTGTCATGTCATTTTCACTGTCAGAGCTCTCTCTCTCCCTAAGTCATTGACTGTTGCCTGTGAGGCGGCAGCCTGGAGTGTCAGGCTCTTATCACTCACAGATTCATCATGTTTGGTAATCTACATGTGCTTCTGAGAGGAGGGTATCTTTCCCACATTTGAGCGCTTAAGAGCAGTGTACCACACTAACTCTACCCAAATGAAATACACCCACAGCACTGCTGCCATTGCAAAACAAATTCCTAGCACTTCAGAGGCTGATGGCATTATGCATGGGGTTCTCTACTTTAGATGAACACACAGTGGTGTATCAGATCAAATGTATGCTATGTGCTTAGTGGGGGACTTCCTTGATTCATTAGGTCAAGGCCATATACCCACACAGTGTCTCCGGAGCATCACCTCTCTGGAATGAGAGAAGATGATTTGGTTCCAAATTGGGATAATCAGTCCCATATGTGAATTTGCTGGGTGAACCGAAAGTGAAAGGAGGAGCTGAGAAGCGGTGTACACTTCTGGGTGGTGTGTGCCTAATCTGGGATCAATTAGACCGAGGACAAGGACAAGGAAAGGGATGTAGGAGGGGGTTCTGTGCTCACCCTCAGAGAACTGAACAGCACACAAAACACCAAAGGGCCTACTTGCCAAAATCAAGGGGGGACCTCACCGAGTCTGACATGCTGTCTCTCTCAGTCACATTGGGTGTCAGATGTTGAGGTTGATTTGTTCTGTGAGGAGGAACACAGTGGGGGCAAGAGGCATGGAATCACCACACACACCCCCAGGAGTCAGGTGAAAGCAGGCCAGAGGCAAGCAGCCACAAATTCACTTATTTCAGTTGGTAGAGCTGCTTAAATAGCTGAGGCAGTTAATCTGGTCAAGGGGTGGTTTATGCCCTAACCAATCATTGCCTGTTGCCAGGCAGGCTCCTTTGCCAGTTGGGTTCTGAAGCCATTCCTGAGTAACTGATGCTCACTTGCCAGTGGCCATCTTGGCATGGCCTTCTCATTCCACAACACCTTAGGAACCCGTGACATATTTTAGCAAAAGTAAACAGCAAACCTTCTAAATCCCTGGTATCAGTCCTTCAGAGGGGATTTCACTTAGACTAGAGAGCCATAGAGAAAAAAACTTTGAATCCATTTTTTCTTTAAATAAAAATCCTGTTTAACAGTATCATGAATATTCATGCTTTCAACTTACTTCCAAATAAAAACAAGAGATGCAAAATGAAAGAAGAAAAGAAGAAAAAGGAGTCTGCTCAGCTGTACAAAGGTTTGAAGGACAAGAATCTATGTTTTAAAGCATTATAAGACTTATGAATCTGTTAAAAAATAAAAAAAAAATCAGAACTTAAAAGGTATGTGCATCTACAGCAGTGCTGCCTACGTCTGAGACACTACTGTACTCACTTGGTAATTTTTGCTACATCCAAAAGCCATTTATCTCATTATCTATGTAATATTTTTTGTAAACTGAATTTTGTCCAACTCCCTGTTTAAGAAACATGGTGTCTCTTCCCATGTACGGCATCCAGAGTTTGCTAAGCTAACTACATTTTTTTTCCTTACACACAGTAAAACATCAACATCACTAAATAAAACCAGGGTCCAGCAGTGACTAGAATTTGGCACACGTCCAGTGGCACATGTGCTTTGCCTGTGGAAAGAGTCATCTGCCCAACACAGGGCATTTAATTGGTCTCTCATCTACATGTGACACAGTAGGCACTGATGGCTAACCTCTCTCAACAGAGGGGCTGGAGCCTAAGCAGTGAGAAGTGGTGTCCCTGATCTCAAAGGGGTATTCTTTGGAGCAACTCCAAAGGCACAAGCAGATGGTCTCGTACTATCATGTATTTTTCACTTCGAAAACCCAGACTTCTGCAAGCTCTGTGCTGTGCCAATATGGTAGACAGCTGCCACACATGAGTATTCAAAATTGATTAAAATCAAACAATAGTTAAAATTTAGTCCCTCCATGCCACCAGCCCTGCTCTGAGGTCTTGGGGATAGCCTGTGGCAAGTGGTCTGGATCGGGGACAGCACAGACAGGGCTGGTGTCACCTGACCCCAAGTACATAGGCACTCCCTCACACTGAATTCCTCAGCTACTCTCAGGAATTGCAACTTGCAGAGCCCCACGGCCTGTCTAGGCAGACTGGGACCCCCAGGTCCTCCACAGACACATGGATATCTCACTGAACTGTGCTGACTTCTAGTTTCCAGGAAGTCACCTACTTTCTGCTCCTGTGCATTGAAGACACTTGCTCCCCTGGCAAACAGTATTCACACAGAACCTTTAGTCACTTCGCCAGGAAGCAGCCTCACTCACCTTAATCAATGCACAGTTAAGAAGACACCTGTGGGCCAGTGTCATGTCTCACTTGGCTAATCCTCTGCCTGTGGCAATGGTACTCCAGGTTCTAGTCCTGGTTGAGGTGCTGGATTCTGTCCCAGTTGCCCCTCTTCCAGTCCAGCTCTCTGCAGTGGAGGATGGCCCAAGTGCTTGGGCCCTGCACCCCATGGGAGACCAGGATAAGCACCTGGCTCCTGCCTTCGGAACAGCCCAGTGGTGCGCTGGCCACAGCGCTCCAGCTGCAGTGGCCATTTGAGGGTGAACCAATGGCAAAGGAAGACCTTTCTCTCTGTCTCTCTCTCTCTCTCACTGTCCACTCTGCCTGTCAAAAATTTAAAAAAAAAAAAAAAGAAAAAGAAAAATTTTTAAAAAAAGACTGCATCTTCACACATTACTTATTGGCAAATGATTATTATTTCCACATAATGGAATCCTGATAGCATCAAACAAGCCACAGTTTCAAGTTGGCCTCCATCCAAATGGAAAGGCATCCTAACAGGCTGTAAGAGGACCCACAGCAGAGACTAAGAAACTATCTGGGCTACTCGTCTCTAATGCTGGAGCAAGAAAACACGATTAACTTAATGAATTTGAAGACTCATGCACTGAGATACTACAGGAGGGGTTGTAAACAAGGATGCCTCCTGGTGCAGGAGGTGATGAGACAGGCTCCCTGGGATCCTCTGCACCATGCAGCCGAGTGGCAGGGCTAGGACAGATGGAGGCACTAAGGCACCAAAGCAGCCCCTGTTGGCTCCAAACTCTTCCATCATAAAAAGGGGCTCTGTTTTCAGAGAAAGTAGAAAAGAAGCGTCCTTAATAAAATGTCTTATGTTTTCAAATCCTACACAGGTCCAAAGCAGTACTCCTTCATCTCATGCACTGAGCCATGGTTTTAAGGACTGCAGAAGGAAGGCATGGCAGGGAGTATGAGTCCATGTTCAGATTACTCCTGTGGTAGATTCCTAAAGTGTCCCATTGCCCTGGCCTGGGTCCAGGCTCTCTTAGCAATGTGACTTTGAAGCCCCTGCTCTTAGAAACAGGATCTCCTTCTTCATTTCTTGCATGTCAGTCAGCCCTGGGGTCCATCTGGACAAGAGAGGGTGACAAAGCAGTGCTGTCCTAATCCTACTCAAGCTCCTTAGAACATGAGGCACACAAGCCCCATGGCTCAGTCATCCCAGCTGACCGGCACTGGCTCGGTCTCCCTGGCCAACATCAGAAGAACCACCCAGCAGAACACAGCACCAATTACAGACTCACTGACTTACAAGCCAGTGAAAGAGACACTGTGCTAAGCCACTGATTTTCAAAGTGGTTTCTTGTACCAAAAACTCCATAACAGGGCCCAGAGTTGTGGCACAGCAGGTTAAGCCACTGCCTGTGATGTCTACATCCTGTATCAGAGCACAGGTTTAATCACAGCTGCTCCCCATAATGAGTCTGGGAAAGTGGCAGGTGATGACCCAAGTACTTGGTTATCTGCCATCTGGGAGACCTGGATGGAGTTCCAGGCTCCTGGTTTCTGCCTGGGCCAGCCCCAATCAGTGCAGCTATTTGAGGAGTGAACCAGAAGACAGAAGTTCACTTGCATGTTCTCTCTCTCTCTCTCTCTCTCTCTCTCTCTCTCTCTCTCTCTCCCTGCCTTTCAAACTAATTAATTAATTAATTAATTTTAAAATAAGAGAATAAGTCTAGGGGACCAGTGATGGAAAACACCAAATACTCTGCTCACTGCCCAAAGATTACGATAGGCTGGAGTGTGGCCAAGCTCAGTCAGAAGCCTCTTCCAGGGGAGTCTGGCCTCTGAACAAGTGGAAACAGGCAGGAGAGAGTCTGCAGAGTGGCAGGCTGCTGTCCCTGAAGCCCCAAGCAGCTCTGGCCCCTCTTCCCTTTCCTCCCCAATACTGTTCACGTGACTCTCCTTTGCTTGGGTCTCCTGCTCCAGATGCTGTTACCTGTGGTCAACACCACACATGAGGGGACCTGGAGACACTTCTTCCAAGTCTTTGCTCTGTTCCTGCATGTCTGCACCCCCAGGGCCTGTGTCACACACACATGCATCTCCAGAACTATGTGTGAGAAACAGACATGCAGTCAGCCTCCAGAGGCACCTCAGGGAGGAATTAGCAGGCCTTGTAGTTTTACAATGGCTGTTCCCTCCCACATGGCTTCTTACCTGAGGGCTGCGTGAGGCCTGCAGTGCCTGCATGAGCCAGGCCTTCTGAAGCATAGGCCTAATGAAATGGGAGATGCAAAGCAATCAAGAGCAAAGATGGCTTCAGAATCCATAAAGTTACAGAGCAAATCTATTTAAATTGATGACCCATGCTGTTTGCTCTCATGGTCACCACTGAGGACCCTCAATAGACGCTTGCTCACCAGTTGATTAAATAAAGGAGATGGAGAAGCTTAAAGGAGATGGAGAAGCTTAGATACCTTTGGGAACATATGGGAATGGGCATATGATGACCTGGAAAGGCTGGCTCCCCTAACTGTGGGACATCCAGCATCAGGAGCTTGACTTTCTCATTGAAGAGGGGTGCTGGCCTGGGAACTCTTGAACCCCAACTGAGACCCAGCATTTGTCTGCAGCTCACTCATTCTGAGGGCTGGAAAATCTGCCTGTGGCCCTCCTGGCTGGGTCCCACACTTCTCAGTCGCAAGTCTCAGTCCCAGCAAACAAGGTCGACCTTAGAAAGATGGAGCAAGCCCTCCCTCAACTGCCACTGATCCTGGGCCTGATTTCTTCAGAATTGCTGAAGGTTCCACTCCAGTTACAGCACTGGGCACTGGAACTGTGCCCACCGGCACAAAACACCCACCAGCACAAAACAGGGCCACTGTACCACAGCTGAGCCAAGATGTGTGCTGGACCACCTACCAATCTCACAGTGAGAATACTATGTCCCTGAGCCAAGACACGTGCTGGACCACAACCAATCTCACAGTGAGAAGATGATGACCCTGAGCCAAGACACATGCTAGACCACTGACCAGTCTCACAGTGAGAAGGCTAACCCTGAGCTGAGATGTGCTGGACCACTGACCAATCTCACAGCCTCATTCTGCTTCCTAACTCTTACAGCATGAGGGAAAAAGACACAAGGAAAACAGCACTACAAAGCTGTCAGCAACTTTAAAAGTGACAGAGATCAACCATCACACTTCCTTGAGGCTCAGCTGCTTTGGTGCTCAGCAAACAGGGGGGTGTGGTTGTGTCTGCAGACAGAACATTCTACACAAGTGTAAAATGCCCAGGTGGGGGCTTTTTATCACCACAGACTTCCTTATTGGCACCTCCTTCTTCAATCCAGCTTTTTGGCCAGTGCCAAACTGAGGGGGCAGGAAGTGGAGGTGCTCCCCCTGGAGGCTGCCTAGGTACTCAGGGCAGCCCTTTCAGTCCCAGCCCAGGAAGCCCATCTAGGTGACAGATGCTAGCAAGGGCATGGGCAGCCCTGGCAGCTGGAGCTGGAGTGTGTCTGCCTCAGCAGACATGCCCAGGGCCAAGGCATAGTGACTGGGATACGTCGACTCCAGCCTCGTAGCCCATGTGGATGGCAGAGAAAATAGCAGAGACCTGAGGACTCCACCTCAGGAGGCAGAACGGGGAAGAGAGGCCACCTGAGTTGCACAAATTGCACCTTGTGCTTTTAATCTGTTTCTTTGTTCAATTCCGTGCCAGTGTACTCACTGCTGTACTGTATAAACTATGTGGCCAAAACGACAACACTCAAGCGAGGAGAAAGTTACAGTGGTTTCTTAAAATGTAACACCATTTTTCCTTAACTTTCCCCATAGAAAAAAAGAAATTCATCCTTTTCCATAGCAACAGGGCTGCCACCTGTTTGTTTGGAGACTGTTCAAGAATGAAGTACTGAGTGTGAACACAGGGACCTTGGGATTCTGGATGGGGCTTCTCCAGATGCAGGAAACTTTTCATTGTTTTTAAGTCTTTTTTTACTTATTTGATGTTTGTGGAATGGGGAGAAGGAGGGAGGAGAAGTGAGGGGAAGGGAGGGATGGAGAGTGAGAGAGGGAAAATGCATACACATTCCATCTGCTGGTTCACTCCACAAGTGCCCACAAGAGCTAGTGCTGGTGTGTTGGGCCAGGCTGAAGCTTGGAGCCAGGAATTCAATCCAGTTCTCCCATGCAGATGCCAGGGATCCAACTGCCTGAGCCTGAGCCTCCAGCTGGTGTGTATTATCAGGAAGCTGGAATCGGGAGCTGGAGCCAGGAATGCAATCCATTTCTCCCATGAGGGTGGCAGGAATCCAAGTACCTGAGGTTCCAGCTGCTGCTTCCCAGGGTGTGCATTATCAGGAAGCTGGCATCAGGAGCTGGAGCTGGGAGTGGAACCCAGGCACTCCAATATGAAACAGGGGTGTCTCAACTTCTAGGTTAAATGCCTGTCCCTTTAACTTTTATGGATCATGCTCTTCACAGCTTCAATTCACCTCAACAGAGAGGAACCCACCATCATGGCCTTTAAGGCTTGGCACAACTTTCTAAGCATCTTCCTTTCAGTCCCCTGATCTCTGCATGACTGAGGAATGTAATTTCTTGAACGTGTAGGTGAACAGAGGGCCAGGCAGGTAGTGTGGGAGTGAACTGACCTGGGGCTCAGGGAGGAGTCGGCAAGCACCTGCTTCTCAGCTCCATCCAGGATGCCTCGCCAACAGAGCTGAGCACCTGTCTTACAAGTGTATCTACTGCTCAGCTCCATCCAGGATGTGTTACCAACAGAGCTGAGCACCTGTCTTATGAGTGCACCTGCTGCTCAGCTCCTAGATGCCTCACCAACAGAGTTGAGCACCTGTCTTATGAGTGCACCTGCTGTTGAGCTCTATCCAGGATGCCTTTTGTGCATTATCAGAAGCTGAGTGCCTGTCTTAGGAGCACACCTGCTGCACAGCTCCATCTAGGATGTGTTACCAACAGAGCTGAGCACCAGTCTTACAAGTTCACCAGCTGCTCAGCTCCTGTATTCACCAACAGAGCTGCTGACTGGCATGGACAGACCCTGCATATTCTAGAGAAGCTGGGTGCCTGGCTTTCTACATGGAACATCTGGTTCATAAAATGTGGCCTCAGTGATGCTGGGCATTTGTCCAGCTTTTCAGTCACCAGTGTCCTGGGGAATGTTCCCACTGTTACTGTCCTCTTTGTAAGGCACAAGTCAGGTGCTCACTTTCTCAGTCACATCTGCTGCTAGTGTAAAGACACATGACCAGGTGTTAACCCATCAGATCCAGTCACCTGAGAGGCTGCCTCAGAGTGGAGCAGATGGCACGAGAGCAGAGAAGTGGCCCTGGCAGCCATTGCTCAGGTGCCAGGGGCTGTAGCCCAGTGCCTTCTCTGGGGATGTCCCCACAGAGTATGCTGGGTACTGTTTCCCCATCTTGGCTGTTTCTCTCGAAGATTCTGCAGGCTCCTAACATCCTTGGCAAGATCCATGGTCTCTCTAACTTCACTGGAGCTGACTGTGCTGTAACTCACAACCACAGCTGAAAAAGCAACTAATCTGTCACACACTTAGTCTCACAGGCATCACACAAGACACAGCGATGGGACCGCCTAGCAGAAGTGTGGGAGTTGTGACTTCTGAGTCAGAGAGCCTGGACAGAAGGGGAGGGAAAGTACCCAAGTGGCACTTCTTTCCATGGGCACACACTCAGAGGCATCTTAGATGATCCCTCAGCAGACTCCTCCCCCCTCAGGCTCTCATCCTGAAGAGAGAGACCCACAGGATGGCATGTCATCTTGCAACCTGGGAACAGGGTAGGACCCCAGAGGTGCAGTCCCATGTGGCTACTCTCCGGGGCTGCTATTTTGAAAAAGTATTTTAAAGTAAATACATTTTGGCAAAAAATGTTTTATTTCTAAATAACCTACTGTGTGACATTCTTATCACAAATAGACTAAGATGGACATAGACCAAAAGACTTTTTTTTAATTTAAAGACTGTATGTATTCATTTGAGAGGTAGAGTTACAGACAAAGTGAAAGACAACAAGTTCTTCCATCCACTGGTTCACTTTCCAGATGGCTCAGCCAGAGCTAAGCCAATCAGAAGCCAGGAGCTTCCTCCTGGTCTCTCACATGGGTACAGAGAATCAAGCACTTGGGCCACTTTTTGCTGCCTTCCCAGGCCATAAGCAGAGACCTGGATTGGAAGAGGAGCAGCTGGGACACAAACTGGTACCAATGTGGGATGCCGGCACCACAGGCAGAGGCTCAGCCCACCATGCCACAGTGTCATCCCCCAAAAGCCTTTCTTAATTAATGAAAGATACTAGATAAATATGCAAAGCTTCAGAAGTCCAGGAACAATATAGAAAATAATCTAGCATTTAAAAATAATTTTAAAATTTCACTTTGGTAAAAATAAATACTTAAATCTACAAATACACACTTTTCAGAATCTTGATACATCATGTTTTACAATATGCATTTTCACTGAACTTCCTAGACCACTTTTAGGCATGGGTTACTAACATTTTTGCACTAAAATAAAGTTGTTTTTTTCTTTCAACTTTCTACAATCTTTGTGAAGTCCCTCATAAAAGCAATAAATTTCAGTAGGAAGAGAATAAATAAAAAACAAAATATGTATTTTGAAATGGTGAAAAGCTTCTCAAATTTAATGAAACATTTGAGGACCCCTTAATCAGCAGATACAAAACTACGACAGGCAAATAACAAACAGAAGGATTCCAAATACAAAGAAAAGACCTTGGACATTGTGAAAGAAACAACAGGCTACTGGGTCAGCTATATATGAATGATGGCTGACTTCTCCTCAGAAATTAGTGAAAGAAATCTTCACTACACTGAAAGAAAATATCCTTCCATCTTTTATTCTATAGCTAGTGTAACTGTAAAATATGAGGTGAAAAAGGCAGATATTTTCGCTCACTGAGTTAAGCTGATTTTTTGGATGCTCACATCTCATATCAAAGTATCTAACCTTGAATGTGATTTAACTTCATATTAATGCACACCCAGGGAGGCGCCAGATGATGGCTCAAGTAGCTTCTCCCTCTGATCCTTCAGAAATAAGGGACTGGACTTCTGAAGGTGTCAATGGATGCCCCGGCTTGAATGGTCATCAGTGTTTGGGCCTTTCAGAAATTTATAGTGACCAAAGCAGATGATCTGTCTGGAATTCTTTACAAGGAGATCCCCATGAGAGCTTACAGGCTAGTTACCATGAATATGAGAAAGATTAAATGGAAATAGGACTGCTGATAAAGGACAAGATGTGGTACTTCCACAGCCTCCTATCATTGCTAAAAATTTAGGAGAGATTGAAGCACCATCCCTCTAAGAAAACTTTAATATTGATATGTGTTTATGGGGTAACTGCATCTATTTTTGAGCCCACTTTCTATAAGGTTTTTTTTTTGGACAGGCAGAGTGGACAGTGAGAGAGAGAAAAAGGTCTTCCTTTGCCGTTGGTTCACCCTCCAATGGCTGCCGCAGCCAGCGTGCTGTGGCCCGTGCACCGTGCTGATCCGAAGGCAGGAGCCAGGTGCTTATCCTGTTCTCCCATGGGGTGCAGGACCCAAGGAGTTGGGCCATCCTCCACTGCACTCCAGGGCCACAGCAGAGAGCTGGCCTGGAAGAGGGGCAACTGGGACAGAATCCGGTGCCCCAAGTCCACTTTCTAAATAACAATGCTCTAATTAAACAGGCATGCTTCCCCACCTCTCTTCCTTTATCTTGACATTTGCCCTTAGCATCAATGCCTTCCCCATCTCTCTTGTCCTCATTCAAATTCCTGCCACATATCTGATCCCAGAAGAACCTGCCCAGTCTGGCTCACCTCTTCAGGGCTATAGTGGTCTTCATTACATAAGCTTCGCAGGGTGCCAGCAAATCTGTAAACCTTAGAATATCTGTGATTTCCCAGTGTTTATTAAGGTTGGGTCTTTCATGTTCACTTTTTTGTTTATTTATTTGAATGGCAGAGTTAAAGAGAGGCAGAGGCAGAGGGAAAGAGAGAGAGAGAGAGAGAGAGAGAGAGAGAGAGAGAGAGAGAGAGAGAGAGAGAGAAATCTTCCAATTGCTGGGTCACTCCCCAAATGGTCACAACAGCTGGAGCTGGCCCAATCCAAAGCCAGGAGCCAGGAGCTTCTTCCAAATCTCCCACAAAGGTACAGGGGTGCAAGAACTTGGGCCATCTTCTACTGGTTTCCCAGGTTCATTAGCAGGGAGCTGGATTGGAAGTGGAGCACCTGGGACTGAAAATCATGTCCATATGGGATGCCAGCACTGCAGCAGGCAGTTTTAACTGCTACAAAACAGTGCCAGCCCCTGATATTCACTTCTTATCCTTTGAGCTTTTGGATATTTATTGTTGGTTTTGTGACAGTTCCAAAATACTTGCTATTTATGTAATCCAGTGAAAAATATTTAAAATTTTGCTCCATGGATTGCAGGAACCAAAAATTGGTTGCTGATAAAAATCAGAATTCTCAGTTAAATTAGGATTTCAAACAAATAACAATGTTTTGGCACAATTAATTTCCAAATATTGCAATGAAGAATACAATAAAAGGCATTCATCATTTATCTGAAACTAAAATTTCCCAGTGTTTCCTGTATTTTTTAATTGCTACATCATGTGAGAATAAAAGAAATAATTTCCTTATAGTTAAATAAGGAAAACTTTCACAAAACAAGCAGATAAAAACTTGTCATTGGGTCACTGTGTACTTATGTCCCATGTGGGATCTGTCCTTAATAGGTTGTCCAAGGTGAAGTAATGATATAGCTAGTACTGAAACAGTATTTTTACACTTTGTGGTTATGTGTGGGTGCAAACTGATGAAATATTTTCTTAGTATATACTGAAGCAATCTTCTGTATATAAAGATAATTGAAAATGAAAAAAAAAAAAAACCCTTGGTGTTAAATTGGAAATTACATAGAAAAGTAATCAATATTTTTTTAAAAATATATCATGCAGGATCTCTGTCATTAATGTGATGTACATTGTTATTTAATGCTATAACTAATACTCCAACAGTATTTTTTCACTTTGTGTTACTGTGTGAGGGTAAACTGCTGAAATCTTTATATATACTAAACTGATTTTTCTGTATATAAAGAGAATTGAAAATGAATCTTCTGGGAATGGAAAGGGAGAGCGAGTGGGAAGGGGGAGGGTTGTGGGTGGGGAGGAAGTTGTGTGTGGGGGGAAACCTTTGTAATCCATGAGCTGTACTTTGGAAATTTATGTTCATTAAATAAAAAAAAAAACCTGTCATTGGGGGGTGCTGTTGTGGCTAAAGCTCCCATCTGAATGGCTGGCATCCCATTTGGGCAACAGTTCACATTGTCACTGCTCCATTTCCTGTCCAGTTCCCAGCTAATGGCCTGGGAAAAGCAGTGGGTAATTATTCAAGTGTTTGGGGACTTGCTACTCATGTGGGAGACCCAGAAGAAGATCCTGGCTCATAGCTTCTGCCTGGCTCAGTGCCAGACATTACAGTCAACTGTGGTGCAAACCAGTGGACAAAGATCTCTCTCTTCCTCTCTCTCTCTCTCTCTCTCTCTCTCTTCTATCTGTGTGTGTGTGTGTGTGTGTATGTGGTGTCTCCCTCTCTGTATGTAACTCTTCCTTCCAAATAAATGAATAAATCTTCATAAGATATCTGTAACTCTCAGGATCTGGGAGTTACTTCTACTACCTTCAGCAATAATAATGCTGTTCTTACCTGAGGCCAAGCCTAAAACAAACCAAATCTTCTGCCTTAGTTTTATCAGGTGTGCCTTAAATTTCCTGTGTCCTGTGTCTGGATCTGTGTTTTCCATGAGAGGTGTAAAGGTGATGGGCTCCTATGCTAAGAAAATGCAGTGGCAGTAAGTCCTCTGCAAAAGTATAGATGATAAAGGCAAAATCCAGAGGGAAAATGATCCTCTTAGCTGAGAGGCCTGTAAAGTGCTCTTTCTGTGGGTCATTTGCTCCAGAAAATGTTTTCAGAAACAAATGTGTCTTGTTCACCTTGTAGGACACACCCTTTATTCAGGCTGAAGGAGGACAACTTTTATTAGTACCTACTGTGTGCCAAATTGTTTTGACATCTTTTTTGATAGTCTACCTCTGCCTGGGACCTATTTGGACACCATGAGTTGGGTACCTGGGTACCCAACATAACCTGTGCCTACTCCCATCCTTGGGGACTTATGTGTGCCCATGAATATGAACTCCTTCTGTGTACCAGACACAGAGCCATGCAAACACATGTACTCTGTGAACATCTTTGTGTATCAGGTGCATATCTCTGTGTACATGTTCAGGTTTGGGGATGCTTGTATGCCAGACACACATCCATGCAGGCCCATGTGCAGGTATGAGCACCTCCAGTGTGCCTGGTGTAAATTTTTGCATGCAGCTGTGTCTCTGTGTGAGTACCTTACAGGTATCTGGCACACATCCAGGAATGCACATATTCTCATTTGGATGTCTTTGTATACAATGCACACATCTGTCTCTGCATGTTCAGGTTTGAGCACTTTTATGTAGTAGGCACACATCTGTTTACCTAACACTTTAACTCACAGCAGATTCCCAACAAAATTCTCAGTGTGATACCACTACTATGCCCATTTTCTAGATAAGAAAAACCAGAGTGTTAGCCTAAGGTCCCTCAACGGTAGAGGGAGGAATCTAAACTCTAACTGTCCAACCACTTAAGACTTAATAGTTGAGCCCCAGTGTAGACTACCTCAGCATAGGCTACCCCACACACAATCACATAACTAATGAAATCCAACAATGCTTCAGAAAGATCATTCAACTAGACCAAATGGGTATTATCCATGCTATGCAGGGATGGTTCAACATTTGCAAATGATAAATGTGATAACATCATATTCACAAACTGATGAACAAAAACATAGATTTTCTCAACAGATACAGAGAAAGCATTTGATAAAATACAATACCCTTTCATGATAAAAATTTTTATAAAACTGGGTATAGAAGGAACATTCTTCAACAAAATCAAGGCAATTTATGACAAACTCATAGCCAACATCCTATTGAATGAGGAAAAGTTATAAACATCCCCACTAAGTCCAAAACCAGACAAACATCATCATCCCTGTTCAATATAATCCTGTATGTGTTAGCCAAGGCCATTAGACTAGAAAAAGAAATCCAAAGGACACAAATTGAAAAAGAGGAAATAAAGTATCCCTATTTGCAGATGACATGATTGTACATAACAGAGATACAAAAGACTGTACTGAGAGACTACTAAAACTAATAAAAAGAGTTTCAAAAAGTGGCAGGATATAAAACTAACAAACAAAAAGAATTAGCCATTGTATACACAAACAATGCATTGGCTGAGAAAGAGTTTTTAAGATCAATTCCATTCACAATAGCTATAAGGAATTAAATACCTTGGAATAAGTTTATCCAAGGATGTGAAAGATTCTTACAATGAAAATTACAAAACACTAAACAAAGAAATAGAAGACACAAAAGTTGGAAAATGTTCAATTTTCACAGATTGGAAGAATTAATATCATCAAAATGTTCATACTACCAAAAGCAATTTACAGACTTGATGAAATCCCAATCAAAATACCAATGACATTCTTCTCAGATCTAGAGAAAATGATGAAGAAATTCATATGGAAACACAAGAGACCCCAAGTAGCTAAATCACTGTTATATAATAAAATCAAGCTAAAAAAATCAAAGCTGGAAGCATCACAATATCAGATTTCAAGACATATTACAGTGCAATTATAAGCAGAACAACCTGGTACTAGCACAAAAACAGATGTGTAGAGCAATGTAACAGAATAGAAACTCCAGGAATCAATCCACACATTTACAACCAACTTATCCTTGACAAAGGAGCTAAAATCAATCCCTGGAGCAGGGACAGTCTCTTCAAAAATGGTGCTGGGAGAACTGGGTTTCTGCATGCAGAGATATGAAACAAGACCTCCACCTTATACCTACACAATAATCCACTCAAAATGTATCAAAACATAAATCTATGATCCAATACCATCCAATTACTAAAGAACATTGAGGAAACTCTATTACACATTGGCATAGGCAAAGTCATTTAAAAAAACCATGGAAGCACAGGAAATCAAATAAAAAATTAGCAAATGGGATTACATTCAGCTGAGAAGTTTGTGCACTGCAAAAGAAACACCCACCAAAGTGTAGAGGCAATAGACATGATGGGAGAAAATGTTTGCAAACTATGCAGATGATAAATGATTAATAAACAAAATCTATAAAGATCTAAAGAAATTTAACAACAACAAAACAAACATTCCAGTTAAGAAATGGGTGAAGGACTTGAACTGGCATTTTTTATGAGAGGTAATTCAAATGGCCATCAGATACTGGAAAAAAGGCTCAAAGGGAGTGCACTGTGGCAAACAGGTAAAGTCACTGCCTACAGTGCTGGCATCCCCCATAGTGCCAGTTTGAGTCCTGGCTGCTCCACTTCCAATCCAGCTCTCTGCTATGGCCTGGGAAAGTTGTAGAAGATGACCGAAATGCTTGGGCCCCTACACCTGTGTGGGAAGAAGCTCCTGGCTCCTGGCTTCAGATTGGCCCAGCTCTGACTGTTTCAGCCATTTGGGTAGTGAACCAATGGATGGAAGCTCACTCTCTCTTTCTTGCTCTCTCTCTCTTCCCCTCTGTAACTCTGTCTTTCAAATAAATTGATACATTTTTTTAAAAATGTAAAGAAAACAGGCTCAGGGTCATTAGCAATTATAGGAAATGCAAATAAAACCACAATGGAATTTCACCTCACCCTAGTTCAAATGGTTCTCACACAGAAATCTATAAACAACAAATGCTGGTGAGGATGCAGCATAAAAAATGTACACAAACCCAGTATTCATGGGAACGTAAAGTGGTCCAGCCACTGTGGAAGACAGTATGTATATACTTCAGAAATCTGAATACAAATCTACCATATGATGAGGCCATCCTGCTCCTGGGAATTTACCCAAAACAAAATTAATCAGTATTTGAAAGTGTTATCTGTACCTACATGTTAATCACAGCTCAATTCATAATAGCTAAGATATGGAATCAACCCAGATGTGCAGCAGTGTTTATTGGATAAAGAAATTATAGTATAGAATAGAGTTCAGATGTAAAAAAAATAAGAAACCCTGTCTTTAGCAACAAAGCAGATGCAACTGGAAGTCATTATACTTCATGAAATAAGCCAGTGACAAAAAGACAGATATATTGTGTTTTCTCTGAACTGTGGTAACTAATACATTACCTGTAATATAATCCACTGGAGTGAAATGGTTATTTTGAGATTTTCTGATTGTTTACAGCCCTCGTGTGTTTTGTTGAGGAAGGTTTTTCCTTTACACCAATTGTTGAACTCGTTATTTAATGTAGGATTAAACTTATGAGTACAAAGTAAACTTAAAATAGATCCTGTAAAAATTATGAGTGGGAATAGCAGAGGTAGGAAAAGGAAAAGGGTTGGGGTATTGGTGCAACAGAGGATAATGTGTGGTGTATCACTAACTTTCTAAACCTGTATAGGAAATGCATGAAACTTTGGTAAGATTTTTTTAAAAAATACAAAAAATGTGTAGGCTTTTGTGGTGAAGGTCCTTATGGAGCAGCTGAAACAACAAGAAACCATGGACTCCACCAAGGTCAGCAAGAGGCTGCTGATAGGCTCTGCATAGCAGAAGCTTTCAGAGGCCTGCTGACCACAAAGGTCCCCAGAAACAAGCTGCAAAAGACACTGATGGCTGGGGAAGGTGGAAATAGTTCTGCTTCCCAGGAAAATGCCTCTAGGACTTCCAAACTGAAATCAAAGATGCATGGTGATAGTTGTAATGGCAAAGAAAAAGGAAATGGTTCACCTTACTAGCAAGAATCCATGGACAAGCCATTAGGGAATTGGGGACGGTGCAGAGAGATATCTTCCATCTGCTGGTTCAATCCCCAGATGGCTGCAATGTTCCAGGGATGGGCCAGGCCAAAGCAATTAACCAGGATCCCCTTCAGGCACACTAGTAGGGAGCTGGATTGTGAGTGCAACAGCCACAGCTCAAACTCCCATATGAGATCCCAGTACTGCAGATGGTGCCTTAACCAACTATGTCATAGCACTGGCCTCATAGAACTACATTTTAACTCCATTTCCTCATAGCAAATGCTGGCAAGCCATAGGGGCTCCATGCTGGGCAAGCTAGTGAGCCTACAGAGAGGGTGTTCCAATGATGAAGTGGGCCCAGATCCCTTCAACTAACCATGCTTTTCCTAACAATGATGCTTTGAATAGATTTGTACAGTGTGCATTCACTTTTCAAAGTCAACATGCCCGAAGTCTTCAGGACTTCCCATCAGAAACAGCAAAACCAGTCTGCAGCTCATCCTATAATACTTGGGCTACAGATTATCCTGAGGTTTTCTCTTTTTATAGATTTACTAGTTGTGACTTACATAAGAATTTGGAAAATGAATTAAAATAAAAATTATCCAATACACAATCTCACTGTACTTTAAAGCCCCAAAACACAGCACACTGTAAAGGATCAGTGTTTTTCCTTGTAATCTCATGGCTGGTGGGGAGCTGGCCTTGCTGTCATTGCCCAGCACTACAAGAGAGTATCATAGCACAGACTGCTATCCTAAGAAAAGAACAAAATTAAAAATTTTATGTATGGCTTCTATTGCATATAAATCACTTTTTTCACCATCATAAAGTGGAAAAATCCTGAAACATCATTAGGTAAGAACTGTCTGTATTGCATTTTGTGTCTTTTCTTAGATGTCTTAGTCCTCCAAATAAAAGCAGTGGAAATATCATACCATTCATCTTGAAAACATTCTTCCTGTATTGTAAAGACTTTGACTCATCTGTAGTCCTTATTTCACCTATGTTACTAATTTCCTACCACCCTAAATAATCTTAACCACCTTACTAAATCTTTGTTTTGATTTAAGCTTTCCCTTCTGTAATTATGTTAATAAATCCATCTTATAGCCCAAAAAATCAAAACATAGAAATCATATGTAAGTATGCCATTCTCTAACATAGAATCACTCAGTAAGTTTTATGAAATATTTCTAATATATTGTGAGTGAAGTCAGGATCTCTATTTCTCTCATGCTACCTGACTGATTCAAGACATCATTACTCTCTCTTGCAGAACTTCTACTGTCTCCTTTCTGTGTCTTAGCATTTACCATTTCTATCCTACCATCCAGTCTCAAGAACAAGTGATCTCTTCAAAATATGTGTGACAAATAAAAACACCAGCTGGAAACCTTCCAATAACTTTTCATTTTTTTAAAATTTTCATATACTTATTTGAAAAATAAATTATATTTTTGATTTTTAAAAATTATAATATAAGCATATAAGTTCATATATACATATTATGAACAATGAGGATTTCAAAATTTTGTGGAGAATGAAACTGTTTGTAAGTTTATTTTGGTGCTAGAAAACTGGAAACTTACATATAGAATAATTTTTCAAATATTCATGGAATGTGTATTTTTAAAAAACTCTACATTTATTTCAGGATTTTGTATAGAACATAATATATTTGCAAGCACCGTAGCCATTTTGCAGACATGTAAATGGTAGCTGATATGGCATGACTGCCGCTCTTCAAAATGTAAAGAATTTGTCTCTAATGTTTGAAGCTTTGATTTACCCATCACAGCAGATGTGCTTCAGGCACAAGAATGGAAATACATGTACCTGTGATGGCTATAGTCACATAGGAATGATGATACTGGAGGTGGCCAGGATCTGCACATATAGGGATTTGAAATTTATGAGGGAATAAATAGGCTGAAGATAAATCAATGCTTAGAGGAAATTTATAACCTTATATGAATGTTAGAATAAAAAAACTAAAAATCAATCATTGTAGCTGCCTAATCAAGAATTAAAAAGAAAAAGGAAATTGAAAGTAAATAGAAGAAAGACATTCAAAATGATAATAACAAATGTAAATGATATGTTTTTGAGTACCACAATCCAGGATATATTTTTTAAATGTTAACAAAATTAACATACAAGTAAAAGTAATTATAAATACAAATGGAAAAGTAACACTAATACCCAATTTTAAGAATTAAAAATAATTCTTTATAGATAATATATCCTTCTCAAGATGCTAGAAGAAATGTGTGATAATCTTAGGAGTAAAATTTGAATAAATGTCAAAATTCATTATATATTGAAAACCAAATTCCCAACAACACAAATATAACATGAAATAGGAAAACTCCTACTTAGAACAAACAAGTTGAATCACAACTTGAAAACTAGCAACCAACCAATAAAAAAGTTATAGAAGAAAAATTTCAAATCTAGAATTACAAAATATTCTGAATATTTAAGAAAGAAATAAACACACCTACATTTCCCACACATATTCATAATGTATTCATAATGTAAATAAGCAGAGATTATTTTAAAATTTCTTTTGGAAAGCCAGCATAACATTGATGAGGATGCAAGTTGACCAGAACCTGAAATACAAATGAAGAATCCCTTTCATAAACAGATACATATATTCTTAGTAAATATTAGTTTAATAAAGGAAATCACATATGAAAACATAATTAATAAGGGAGATATAATAAAAATTTCAAGAGCTGTTAACTTTGGTAAACAAACCATGTAAATTTTCCAGATAGTTGATAAATTTAAGAAAATTGCGTGATCATTTAGATGAAATATTGAAAATTACTTTAATAATTCAACATCTAGTTAAAAAGAAAACCTGCTAGCAGTATAGTCAAGCAGTGGTTTCCTTGCTTATAAAGATTCTTTAAAAGGATCCTATAACAAACAACACAATTAATACAGGATCACTGAAACCTTTTTTCCTGGAAGTAACCTAGAACCTCCACTCTCTCCAACTTCTTACCAGAAAAGTAGTTGGGGGGGGGGGGGGGCAACAACAAAAGTCAATTTCTAAGCAATATATGGTCAATATATTGGAGATATTAAAATACATTGTCCATAAAATCTAAAAACAAATACAACTGCTGAATGAACTTATCAGATTGCTGGGAAGATTAATATATAAAATCCAATAGATCACCAACTACCAGCAAGAAACAAATAGAAAATAGGAAAGATCAACAGGCAGAGTAGAAAACAGATACTGACAAAAGAAAAGAAAAAAAAAAGGATTAAATGTGATACCTTTAAGCATTTTAAATCAATATTTAAAAAGTAATACAAATGACCCGATAGAAAAATGAGCAAAAATACGAGGGAAAAGAAAGGCCCATAAGCCAACAGACAACATTCTGGCTCACTTGCAGCAGGTCACCACAAGCTCCAGAAAGAATCCGCCCTGGAGGACAGGGGGACACAGGGCGACACCAGCAGAGGCAGCAGGGAGGTGAGAGGCCCTCCTGCAGCAGGGAGGTGAGAGGCTCTCCTGCAGCAGGGAGCAGGGCCCAGGAGGAGCAGTTTCCCACCTGACCCAGGCCTCCACTCCTGCTGTTTCCATCCACACAACCTGAGCTTAGGGCGTCCCAGCTGTGGAAGATGCTGATTGGCTGCGCCGTTTGTGACGTATCATGCAAACTGTCCAATCAGGGAGGTGACATCCAGGAGTCTTGACCTCATAGTCGTCTGTCCTACAGTTCTGCGGGTGCGCCAGGTCCTAGGAGACAGTGCCGCTGCCGTGAGGCTCCCAAGCCAATCGGAATCCGCTGCATTCCACCTTCACTGACGGCAGGGGGCTGGAGGGCAGCGACGCTGGACACCTAGGAAGCTGACCACCACGACACGGTGAGTGTGTGGGCCCGGGTGTCCCGGGGGGAAGCGGAGCCACTGGAGCTGCTGCAGGGCCAGGAGGATGCGGGCCTCCCGGAAGTCATCTCTGGGCTCTGTGGGCACCACACTACTGCAGGTACGGCACATTCCTTGGTCCCCTCTGACCCTGGGTTGGGGGAGACTGGCACCGGAGACCCCCGACACCCTGGGCCTTCCCTGCTCACAGTGACTTCGCATCCCTGGAGCCATCCCTGGGCAGCTGTGTAGCGGCAGCCCCACATCTCCCCAGGTGTGCAGTGGGGCCTGAGCTGTCACTAGGGAGACTGTGGGTTCTGTGTATGGGGTTCATGAGGCACTGGAGCTGTCCTAATGCGGCCCTCGGTTCCTCCTTCCTTCCCTGTGAGGACCTGATTCCCCCCAGTTTTCTAAATACGTGGGCATCAGGGTCTTGTCCAAGATACTGACCTCTTTGCTTAGCTGTTCCTAGAGGGGTCTCTGTTT
Organism: Lepus europaeus; assembly: GCF_033115175.1. Taxonomy (NCBI): domain Eukaryota; kingdom Metazoa; phylum Chordata; class Mammalia; order Lagomorpha; family Leporidae; genus Lepus; species Lepus europaeus. The sequence continues at coordinate 25,280,456 of NC_084851.1, read as the reverse complement.
TCTGTTTCCAGTAACCTAGTAACATAGATTAGGTAAGATAAAAACAGAAGTGTTCTGTGACCCTGGGTTTTCATCCAGGTTTTAGAGAGGCAGCAGGGCCTGTAATTTGACATTTGGCTATCATCTTAGCACTTACAGGCTCCCTTGACAGGCTGTCGACTGTATTAACACTTTCAAAATAGAAATTTTGGCTACTTAAATTTATGAGTGTTTTAAAAATTTTGTTCCAAGAAAGCCTTTCCAATCCCGAAGATATGTCTAGTTTACTTTTATTTTGAATTTATGTTTTCATATAGGAGCCCATTTCTTTTTTGCTTGTTTTAATTTTTTCAAGATTGTTGGAATATAATTAACAGAATTTGTGTATATTCAAGATACAAAACCTGATGTTTTATATGTGAAAGGATTTTCAAAAGTTATGGAAAATTCAAATTATCTTCTAATCTTATTTTTTCATAAACTTTTTGGAATTCTCTTGTACATATACACGAATCGTTATGAAATAAATGATCAGGACATATCCATCACCTTGCATTGTAACATTTTAAAAGAATATATAAGATATTAGCAAGTTGTGAGTATGTAATAGAATATTCTTTTAAATACTGTGTTGAATATTTTAAATACTATGTTTAAGACCTTGAATTAATTTATCTCATAACTGCAAATGTTTTCCCATTTCCTTTGCTCTGATCCCCTGACAAACACCACTCTTTTCTGTGATTGTGATTTTCCTAGATTCCACACACAATTGAGATTGTGTGGCATTTGTCTTTTAGGGCTGCAACAGCTAGAGCTGGGCCTATCTGAAACCAGGATTCAGGAGTTTCTTCAGGTCTTCCACCTGGGTGCAGTGGCCCAAGCACTTGGGCCATCCTCCACTGCCTTCCCAGGCCATTATTCAGAGAGCTTGATCAGAAGAGGGGCAGCTGGGATATGAACTAGCACCCATACCAGTGCTGCAGCCAGAGGCTTAATCTTCTACTCCACAGCATAGGGCCCTTTCTCATAAGTAAATTGATCTTTACAAAATTAAGAAAAATGAAGCTTTCTCATGAAAACAAAAAACAACTAATGCTGGCATTGTGGCACAGCATGTTAAGCTTCTGCTTTCAATACAGCATCCTTATCAGAGTGCCAATTCAAACCCCAGATGCTCTGCTTTTGATCCAGTTTTCTGCTGATGTACCTTGGAAAGTAGCAGACTATGGCTTGTGTATTTTAATAATTGCCACTGATGTGGAAGACTTTGTTGAAATTCTGCTCCTGTCTCCAGGCTGGCCCAGCCCTCACTATTACTGTGTTTGGGGAATGAACAACTGTGTGGAAGCACTCTCTCTCTCTCTCTGTTTTCCTCCCTTTCAAATAATAATTATTTGAAAAAAAGCAAAACACCACCTATCTGTTTCCCCAGAGTTACATTTCATCCTGAAATAGACATATGTCCTCATAATTACTGTGCATGTTTAATTTTACTAAATAGGCATAACTAACTTGATTTATTTATTTATTTATTTATTTATTTATTTATTTTTGACAGGCAGAGTGGATAGTGAGAGAGAGAGACAGAGAGAAAGGTCTTCCTTTTTGCCATTGGTTCACCCTCCAACTGCCGCTGCGGCCAGTGCACCACACTGATCTGAAGCCAGAAGCCAGGTGCTTCTCCTGGTCTCTCATACGGGTGCAGGGCCCCAGGACTTGGGCCATCCTCCACTGCCTTCCCGGGCCATAGCAGAGAACTGGCCTGGAAGAGGGACAACCGAGATAGAATCCGGCACCCTGACCAGAACTGGAACCCGGTGTGCCAGTGCTGCAAGGCGGAGGATTAGCCTGTTAAGCCACAGCGCCAGACCTGTATTAGTTATTTATTGCTGTGTAGCTGTGTTCCCCAAAGCATAGCAGCTGTTTGCCACCCTGCGCTGTTCCTGAGAGTTAGGGATGGAAGAGTGGCTGTGATGGTTGAATGGTTGACTCTGGCCCTGGATCTACAGAGATCACTTCTATTTTCTAACTTACTGGCTGGCAGAAATGCTCCATTCCTCATCAAGTGATCATCAGCACAAGTGCCTGGATATCTTCAAAACAGGGCACTTGGTCATCACATAGCAAGTCATCTCAGAGACAGTGCAACTGAGCACCAAATACAGAAGCTATCATTTTATTATAATCAAATCTTGGAAGTGACAGCCACCACTTTTGCCATATTCTCTTGGCTCCACTGAGGAAATATTTTGCATGTGGGAAGTAACTAGAAAACCTAAACACCAGCAAGGAGGGTTCTTTGGGAGTCACTGAGTAGCTGTTGATTTTGTTATTAGAATTAAATTTTCTAAATATATGTTTCTATGAAATCAAGATAATTTGTTTTTACTGCTGTGTCGTATCTTATTGTATGAATAGACCTAGATTAGGTATTCTGTCTGTATTGACTGATTTGAGAGTAGTTTCTAATATTTGCAGTTATAAATTGTATTGCAATGAACAGATTTGTGTTGTGAAAGAAATCTTCTAGAATTGAAAATTTTAAGTGTTTTAGTATGCCAGTTTTCAGCATTACAACAATTGTCAAATTTTATTTCAGAAAAGCTAGGTCACCAAAATTATATATGAATTTCAGTTCCTTCAAACTGTTACCATATTTGCATTTATTCCTATGCTTTACCAATCTATGTGTGATAGAGTGTCCTATTTCAGGTGGTATTTTCAAGATCACGTATCTTGGAATATGCTTATGGTATGCTGATCTTGCTCTCTGAAGATGAGGTTTTTGTTAGTCTCATGTATGTTTTTCTACTTTTTTTACTGGTATGTATGGGTTTCTTGGGATATTAATCTCTACATGTTGTATCTCCTAATTACTCTGATTTTTCTGTTTACCTGTTTTTGGTGTTTTTACTTACATTTTTAAAAAATTTAGTATAATAAATTCCATCTTTCTCTCATGACTTGTATTGTGTGCCTTAATAAATTGTCTGAATCTGAGAAAATATAGATGTTTTTTCTTCTATAGATACCTATACTTTTTTTTTCTTATTTTTTCCTAAAATGTGAACTAGGAATATAATTTTTTAAGAACACTTGATTTTCTCAGAAATATTTGTTGAGTTTATAATGCCCCCCCCTTATTTTTCCAATTTTTATTATGAACATTTAATATATAGAAACCAAATAGCATACACTGACATTCTGCATATAAGCCCTGTAGATTTAATAATTTCTAACATTTTGCTGTGCATCAATTGGAATGTGGGCACATTTTTGGCTGAACTATTTGCAAATAAATTGCAAACATCATACACGTCACACCTCAGTATATCACTATGCATATTAAAAATATGGACAGTCGCATATAAATACAATATTATTATTACACATGAAACACTAGCAGTAATTTCCAAATAGATTTTCTCCATTGTCACAAATATGATGTTTTAATTTTTTTAAGGGCCAAAATTTATACCTTTGTAGAATGTATCATATTGTGTTTTGTCTGAGTATTTCCTAATGTTATCAATTAATGATAGGTTAACCTCATATTTCCTGAAAATTTGAAGTTATATCTAGAGGCTTAGTTTCAAGTAAAATATATTTTGGCACAGTCCCCACTGAAAATTTAATAGCCTCTTTGTCATGTACCAAGTCCCTGTATGTACCTGGGCTCTTTCTGAGCATCCTATTCTGTCTCAGGAAAGAATTCTGTAACCCTCCACTACACCACATGGCTCTAATTTCTGTAATGATACTAGAACAAGGGTCTATAAGACCTTGATCTCTCTCCTTATACTTAGTGTCCTGCTTAGTTTTGCAGTTTTAATGAGCTTATCAACATCAACATCTTTCAGAAATCCTTGTGGGATTCTAAGTAGAATTACATTAAGTTTATTGAGTATAGATTAATTAATTGCTATATTTTCCCCATGAATGTACTAAATGTCTCCATTTGTTTCCATCTTCTTTTATGTCCTACTAAAATGGTTTGTAATGATATTTTCCAGAAAGATTTTCTCATAAATCTCTTATGAGGTACCTCACAGTTCTTATCGTTACCGTAAGTGGGATTGTATTAAATTGCATTTTCTAGCTGATTGTTTATTGTATAGGCATATAATTGTTTTGTATATTAACCTTATTTGTATATTAATTTGCAAATATACTTTTTATAATTTCTATTCTTTGTATCATGTATTATTCTATTTGTAAAGCTTCTTGAGGCAATATTGTATAAATATTATGATAGTGGTCATTTTTTTCTGTGTCTTTCCTTTAAAGGGAAAATGGCAGGCTTTCAAAAAGTTCATGAAAAGTGCATACTATGCAAATATTATTTATGGATTTCAAGAAATGTTAGCACCAGATCAACAGATCTTTTAATTCTGTTTTCCCATGAAGTGCTTTGAAGTGCCTCGTATTCCCCATGCTTCATTACTGAGTGTGATGTACAGGGCAGGTTGTTGTATTTCCCTTCCTATTCCTAAATGTAGAGATCCTGTTAGTCTATTAGCATGAACAGAAAAACTCTTTGGCAGTTTCTAGTAACATTAAACACAGGCTTACTTCATGAGACTCCTAGGTGTATGCAGAGAAGTAGAGGTCTGAGTCTACTTACAGACCTAACTGGAAGGTTCATAGCTTATTCATAATTGTAGAACTACTTAAAACCACCATTTTTTTTTCAAAATAGAAACAACTCAAAAGATCACTAAGGGAAAATCTTTATCTTTGGTATATTCTATATAATTTCTTCAGATGCATCTTGTACTGGTCCAATTCTCTGTTCAGCTCTGTGCACTGTCCTATATTCAGTAATTTTCTATTTAATTGACTATATTTCATCTGTAGAAATTTTGTTCTATTTCTTTCAAATTGTACAAGCTTGCTTTTCTATAGTATCATGTAATAATTTTATTGTGGCTTGTACTTCCTTTATTTATTTATGTAATTAAAAGGTAATAAAATTTCCAAAAGTTATAATACATGGTACTCATGCCCTCAGAATATCATTGCCTGAAGTGCTTCCTCATTTTTTTTGGAAACTCATGGTCTAACCTACAGATGTTTTAAATTTTTAACTAGCTGCTTAATCCAATCTTTTATTTTTAGAACAACATAAGCTGTAATAGATACCATTGACATATGCCCATTTCCAGAGGCAAAGTACATCCAGATTAAATTACTAGAATAAAATTGCTGAGTTAAGGAGCATAAGCATTCATAATTCTGATGCACAAAGTCATACTGCCTTTTGTAGATGTGATCATTGGAACTGGCTACCCCAGTTTGCTGGGTTTGCTTACAATGGTTTGTTTCTCCAGTCAGCCTTGCCAACGTGATCTTTTCAGATTTTTAGGAAATTTACCAATATGACAAGTAAAAATGATGATTGCTAATTTTTTGGTTTTTTATTTCTGCAAGTGAGATTGACTTTCTGTTCATAAATCTAAAGATGTTTGTCCTTTTCTTTAAACAGTCATACATATGATGTATATACATATTCTTGTCCATTTTTTCTGTTTGGTTTTTAGAATTTTATATTGATTTGTAGCAGTTTCTTATGTAATTTCACCCAACTGTATGATTCATATCTTATAAATATTTAAGATTTTTTTTTGCAGCTGCTTTGAACTTTATTTGCGAAAACCAGAAGCTTAACAGTATCAAAAGGGCACACAAGGTGGCCTGTGGCCTTGGGCTGCCACAGCTGTCCGAGGAGTGGGAGCAGTGGTTCAGCACCAGTGGTTTGCCAGGCCCCTGCCCTCCACGGAGGCGCCCGCCCACAGCCCTGGGCTCAGCAGGCAGCTCAGCAGCAGCTTCTCGGAGATCCCGCAAGGGGCCGACCGCTGGCGCATGTCCCTGGACGGGAACCACTTCGCCCTGGGAGCTGACGGTCAAGACCGAGGACAACGTGGTGGAGATCACGGGCAAACACGAAGAGTGACAGGAGCACGGCTACATCGCGCGCTGTTCCACCCGGAAGTACACGTTTCCCCCGGCGTGGACCCCACGCTGGTCTCCTCCTCGCTGTCCCCTGGGGGTGCGCTCACCGTGGAAGCACAGCTGCCCAAGCCGGCCACGCAGTCGCGGAGATCACCATCCCGGTCACCTCCGAGGCCCATGCCCAGATCGGCGCCCGGAAGCCTCGAAGTCGAAGCAGCCTTCGGCCAAGTAGAGCTGCCTCCTGCGCCGCCAAGCCCCCAGCCCCCGCCTGTGTGCCCTTTTGATACTGTTAAGCTTCTGGTTTTTGCAGATAAAATTCAAAGCAGCTGCAAAAAAATTCCTTATGATGTATTGTGTGTTAAAATGTTTACTTCTGTGAATTTAAATATTTCAGTCTTTGAGTCTGTTGGATTTACTGGCACATTTGAAGTGGCTTTACCTCACTGAAACATAGTGTTTCATGATTTATTCAAGCTGTGTGTTATTTTACCTGCCTCAACTGTGTGGTTTAAACACCTCTTCCTTCTGGGTGGCTAGCCCATTTCCTTTAAAATTTATTGAAAGCCATCTTAATTAATCTGAAACCACAACTGTTGTACACCAAATTCTAGTAAACATTTTGGAGACTTTTATTTATGTATGTATTTTCTGTTCTAATTCAGTGATACATCTTACAGCATTAGTTCCCATTTTTCCCAAGAATCACTGCTGTACATTTTTAATCGTCCTTTATGAACACTTGAACACTGACTTCTGCTTGTTTAGTTCCTTAAAATCTTCTCATTATGTTAGTGAGTATGTAATCAGTCCATTCACGGCCATGATGTAATCATTTGAAAAAATTTTATTAAAATAAAGAAAGCAAACTTCATGTATCTCAGTTACCAGGCTGTTTTGACTGTAACTGGCCCATAGAATGTCTTAAAATCTGGTCTTGTGATGCTTGCAGCTTTGTTTTTGCTGTTTAAGATTGTGTTTGCTATTTGGTGTCCCTGTGCTAACATATGGATTTTAGCATTACTTTTTTAGATATGAGAAAATGTCCTTGGTATTTTTATTGGAATCTCATTGAATCTGTAAACTACTCTTTGTGAATGGACATCTTGATGACATTCATTCTTCCATTCCAAGAACACAGGTGGTTTTTTCAAAATTTTCATTCTTCTATTTCTTTCTTTAAAATTTTATAAATTTCACATCCTTGGTTAAATTTATTCAAAGGTATATAGATTTGTAGTAGCTACTCCGAATGGTAGTGATATTTCTGTTCTTTCTCAGCGGTGGCATTATTTGTGTATTCAAAGGCAATTGATTTTTGAGCGCTGATTTTATATCCTACAGCTTTACCAAGCTCTCCTATGAGTTCCAATAGTCTCTTAGTGTAATTTCTCCAGCTGATTTTCTATTCATAAACTTTCATATGCACTTAGAATCTGTTTTCATGCTCATTTTTAGATGACCTTTGCTTACTTTTGAGGAATTTTGATGTAACTAAGTTTTCTAAAAAATCTTGCAACATGCAAATTTCAATAGAAGTGTCATTATTTTAAGCCTAATATTCACCAGGAATGATAGCATTCACTATATGAGAGTTAGAGTGATTTTGCTTATATTCTTTGTATGTGTCAATTTGATCAATAATTCTAACCATTCCCCATATAATTGTTTCTCAGTGTTATTGTTCTTACCATTTTTACCCAGCTATACTCACAGAAATACCAGGGTCATTTTATATTGTTATGTTCATTCTATTTTTAATTCTAACTTGCCTCTCACTTTGTTGCATTCCAATGTAAATAAACGTCCTGGTAAAATAAAAATTAAGCTCTTGCAAACCATTATTGGGATTTTTACCATTTTTGTTCTTGTTAATAATGTCAATAAAAATCTGTAAATCAACTAATGAAGTTTTAGTTACACATTTTCTGAAATTTGGATGTAGGATTCATCCATATTTTGAATGATGTATGTTCCTTCTTATTTCATTTTTTTATTTGTAGACACCAAATTGAAATTAGTATTTAAATCTTCATTTTTCTTTTTTTGTTAAGATTTATTTATTTATTTGAAATTCAGAGTTACAAAGAGAGGAGAGGCAAAGAGAGAGAGAAAGGTCTTCCCTCTCTTCCATCTGCTGGTTCACTCCTTAATTGGCCATCACAGCTGGAAAAATTAGTATTGAATTTTTCAATACATTAAATTTAGACACTGATATGTTTAATTTATTCTATCAAGTTGCAAGAATGGTTCTCAATTTATCTTCCTACAGCTTTCTATGCTTTGTAAATGAAATTTTAGGGATTTTTAAAAAAAATATTTCCTTTATTTGGAATTTTTGGACACATCTGTAGACATTACTCTGTTACTTACAGCAATAAAAATATAATATTTAATATATCTGAATCATTTCTAGTTTGTGTTAACTTCCATGTATAACACGAATAATGAATAATCTGTTTATTTTATAACCATAAGCTTAACCATAGGCCAATCTCAGCCATGGGAATATCATTGTGAGATCATCATCACTCCCAACATTCTATAGGTGTCCTGGAAACTTTCTGGTACATAGCTTCATTCCTATGGATTACCTTTTAGGTATTCCATTAGTGATTGCAGATCGGGGAAATTGGAAAGGCATCACATAAATGAATCTCAAGGACCTAGAAAAATGACAGCAAACCAAACCAAAATAGAGAAGAAATCAACAAAATTGAAACCAAAAAATATAAAAATCAGCAAAATGAAGATCTGGCTTTGTGAAAAAACAAACACAATTGACACACCATTACACCAACTGAACAAAAAATGGTAGAGCAGACATAAATCAATAAAATTAGAAATGAAAAAGGAAATGTAATAACAGACACCACAGTTAAAAAGTCATCAGAAATTACTACAAATAGTTGTTTACCAAAAAATTGGGAAATCTATCAGAAATGGATAGATTCCTGGACACACACAACTTACCTAAATTGAACCTGAAAACATGGAAAACCTAAGCAGACCCATAATCAAGTTAAAATTGAATCAGTAATAAAGGCCCTCCCAAAAAAGAAAAGTCCAGGACCAGAGGGATTCAATGCTTCATTATATAACACACTTAAAGAACTACCTCCAATTTGTCTCCAGTTATTCAAAACAATTGAAAGGCAGGGAATTCACCCAAATTCTTTCCATGAAGCCAGCATCACCTAAATTTCTAAACCTGAAGAAATTATGGGATATATACACCATAGAATACTACACAGTTTTAAAAAATGCTATCCTGTCATTTGCAACAAAGTGTATGAAACTGGAAAACATTACACTTACAGAAATAAGCCAGTCCCAAAAGTATAAATATCATATGATTTCACTGATCTGTGAGAATCTATACAGTGCCTAAAACTAAATCTGTAGAAGTGAAATTGACATTTTAAGAAGGGATCATCTGAACAGCCCCTGTCTTGACTGTTGAAGAAGTTTTATTTTGTTTTTCTTCACAACACTTGAACTCTTTTTTTAAACATAGACTTAATCATACATGTATAAAATCATACATGTATAAAATTGAGGATGGATGTCTATAAAAATAAGAGTGGGAGTAAGGGAGGGAGTAGGGAGTTTATAACTGTAAAACTGTATAGTATTGTATAAATTCCTAAGGATTACATTCTAAGGATACAGTTTCAAAACCTGCATGGAACTGCAAATCCCATTAAGCTTGGTAGTAAAAATACCATGTTAAGTGTTACATAAATTGTTAAAGTGAACATATAGATAGGATTAAGTATTAAACTGCTCACCTAAATAGGACCAAGTTCTCATAATAATAAAATAGAATTAAGAGGAGAATGTTCCAAAATGCAAGCAGTCCACACAATGGATTCATAAATTACTATCTATTTAAGTGGAATTATGACCTCAAAATCAGCCCTTAAGGCATCCTGGCCTGAAAGAAAACAACCTGAAAGCATTTCATACATGGAAAGTTAGGACATTGTGGTAAAAATGTTCTACTTGAAAGATCTCTGTGAGACCCCAAAAGAAAGAAGGGGCCATCAAAGAAGTATGTACTTTTCTCTGAAGAGAAGAGAGAACTTCCATTTTGCTTACAGCCTTGTCAAAATATGGACAGAATTTGATGTTTCCTTTTTTATAGAAAACTTTTATTAATAAATACAAATTTCAGAAGTATAACTTTTGGAATAAAGTTGTTTTTCCCCCATAACCACCCTCCGAGCCACAAATTACCCCATCTCCTACTTGCTCCCCCATCCCATCCTTCATTAAGATTTAGTTTTAAATTATCTTTATATTTAGATCAAGTCTAGACTAAGTAAAGGTTTAAACAGTTTGCACCCACTGAGACACACAAAGTACAAAGTACTGTTCAAAGACTAGTTTTACCATTAATTCCCATAGTACAACACATTAAGGACAGAGATCCTACATGGGGAGTAAGTGCACAGTGACTCCTGTTGTTGATTTAACAATTGACACTCTTATTTATGATGTCAATAGTCACATGAGGCTCTTGTCATGAGCTGCCAAGGCTATGGAAGCCTCTTGAGTTCCCAAACTCAGACTTTATTTAAATAAGGCCATAATCAAAGTGGAAGTTCTCTCCTCCCTTCTGAGAAAGGCATCTCCTTCTCTGATGGCACCTTCTTTCCACTGAAATATCACTCAGAGATGTTTCATGTAGGTCATTTTTTGCAACAGTGTCTTAGTTTTCCATGCCTGAAATACTCTCGTGGGCTTTTTAGCCAGATCCAAATGCCATAAGGGCTGATTCTGAGGCCAAAGTGTGGTTTAGGGCATTTGTCATTCTATTAGTCTGCTGTGTGACCTGCTTCCACACATTGAATGGTTATATCCTTTTTAATTATATCTATGATTATTAGCAGAGACTTATTCCTATCTTTATGATTAATTATGAACTTAAACTGATCACTTTCACTAGTGAGATGGCATTGGTACATGCCAACTTGTGGGATTTTGAGTCTCATAGCAAGATTTAGCTTTACCCTTAGGGGTAAGTCTGAAGGAACCTGTGCTGAACTGTATATCTCCTCTCTCACTTATTCCCACTCTTATTTTTACTGGTGTCAATTTTAATTTGGATTTAAACATCTAAGAATTGTTCTGTGTTAAGTAAAAGTTTCAACCAATGGTATTAAGTAGAAAAAATACTAAAAAGAATAAAATAGTAAGCTGTTCTTTGACAGTCAGGACAAGGGATGATCAAGTCATTGCTTCCTATAGTGTTAGTTTCACTTCTACAGGTTTCCCTCTAGGAGCTCAGTTAGTTGTTATAGGTTAGGGAGAACATATTACATTTGTCCCTTTGGGACAGGCTTATTTTTCTCAACATGATGTTTTACAGATTTCTAATTTTGTTGCAAATGATCAGATTTTATTATTTTTATCACTGTGTACTTTTCCTTAGAGTACACATCCCATAATTTCTTTATCCAGTCTACTGTTGATAGGCATTTGGGCTGATTCTAGGTCTTAGCTATTGTGAATTGAGATGCAATAAACATTAAGGTGCAGATGGCTCTTATTTAATTTCCCTTTGGTAAATTCTGAGGAGTGGATTGGCTGGGTCACTTGCTAGGGTTATATTCAGATTTCTGATATATCTCCAACTGTCTTTCATAATGGCTTTACCAGTTTGCATTCCCACCAACAGTGGATTAGTGTGCCTTTTCCCCACATCGTGGCCAGCATCTGTTATTGATTTCTGTATGAAATACATTAGAACTGGGGTGAGATGAAACTTCACTGTGGTGTTGATTTGCATTTCCCTGAAGACTAATGATCCTGAACACTTTTTCATGTTCTTATTGGCTGTTTGGATTTCCTCTTTTGAAAATTGTCTGTTCAAGTCCTTGGATCATCTCTTAAGTGGGCTGTTTGTTTTGTTTTGTGCAGTTTCTTGATCTCTTTGTAGATTCTGGGTATTAATCCTTCATCAGTTGCATAATCTGCAAATATTTTCTCCCATTCTGTTGGTTTCCTCTTCACTTTCCTGACTATTTCTTTTGCAGTACAGAAACTTCTGAATTTGATGCAATCCCAGTTGTTAATTTTGGCTTTGGCTGCCTGGGGTCTTTTCCAAAAAGTCTTTGCTTGTGCCAATATCTTGCAGGGTTTCCCTGATATTTTCTAATAATTTGATGGTGTTGGGTCATAAATTTAGATCTTTAACCCATGTTGAGTGGATTGTTGTGTAAGGTATAAGATAGGGGTCTTGCTTCACACTTCTGCATTTGGAAATGCAGTTTTATCAGCAGCATTTTTGAATAGACTGTCCTGACTCCAGGAATTGGTTTTAGCTCCTTGATCAAATACAGGTTGGTTGTAGTTGTTTGGATTGATTTCTGGTATTTCTATTCTGTTCCATGGGTCTATCTGTTTTTATGAGTACCAGCTTGTTTCAATTATAACTGCCCTGTAGCATGTCTTGAAATTCGGTATTGTGATGCCTCCAGTTTTGTTTTGGTTCCATAAGATTGTTTTAGCTATTGTGGATTTCAACATGCAGAAATATGAAGCAAGATTCCTACCTTACACTTTACACAAAAATCCACTCAACATGGATTAAAGATCTAAATCTATGACTTGAAATAATCAAATTTTTAGAGAACATCAGAGAAATCTTGCAAGATGTTGGCACAGGAAAAGACTTCTTGGAAAAGAGCCCAGAGGCACAGGAAGCCAAAGCCAAAGTTAACAACTGGTAGTATATCAAATTGGCAGGTTTCTGTAATGCATAAGAAACAGGAAAGTGGGCCGGCACCACAGCTCACTAGGCTGATCCTCCGCCTGTGGTGCTGGCACCCCGGGTTCTATTCCTGGTTGGAGTGCCAGACTCTGTCTCAGTTGCTCCTCTTCCAGTCCAGCTATCTGCTGTGGCCTGGAAAGGCAGTGGAGGGTGGACCAAAGTGCTTGGGCCCTGTACCTGCATGGGAGACAGGGAGGAAGCACTTGGCTCCTGGATTTGGGTCGCTGCAGAGCACTGGCTGTAGTGGCCATTTGGGGGAAGAACCAATGGAAGGAAGATCTCTCTCTCTCTCTCTCTCATTCTCTCTCTCTCTCTCTCTCTCTCTCTCTCTCTCTCTCTCTCTCTCTCTTTATGGCTCTCTGTCTCTCTCTAGAAAAATTAAAAAAAAACAGGAAACTGAAGATGCCACCAACAGATTGGGAGAAATTATTTGCAAATTATGCAACTGATAAGATTAATAACTAGAATCCACAAAAAGATCAAGAACCCCTATCACAAAAAAAAAAATTTAAAAAAATAAAAAAACACACTTAAGAGATGGTCTAAGGACTTGAACAGACATTTTTCAAAAGAAGCAATCCAAACAGCCAAAAGAAACATGAAAAAATGTTCAGGATCACTAACCATCAGGGAAATGCAAATCAAAACCACAATGAGGTTTCACCTCACCCCAGTTAGAATGACCCTCATACAGAAAACAACTAATAGATGTTGGTAAGGATGTGGAGAAAAAGGCTCACTAATCCATTGTTGGTGGGAATGCAAACTGGTAATGCCACTATGGAAGGCAGTTTGGAGATACATGAGAAATATGAATATAGCCCTACCATATGACCCAGCCATCCCACCCCCTCAGAATTTACACAAGGGAAATTAAATTGGAAAGCAAAAGAGCCATCTGCACCTCCATGTTTATTGCTGCTTAGTTCACAGTAGCTAAAAAAAGGAATTAACCTAAATGCCCATCAATAAAAGACTGGATAAATAAATTATACTATATATACTCTCTGGGGTACTACACAGTGGTAAAATAAATAAATAAATCCAATCATTTGCAACAGAATGGAGGCATCTGGAGAGCATCAGTCTGAGTGAAATAATTCAGTTCAAAATGGAGAAATATCATATGTTCTCGCTGATCTGTGACAACTAACTGAGCACCTAAAAGGAAACCCAAAGAAGTATAATTGAAACTATGAGAAGCAATGACTTGATAAGCCCATGTCCTGACTGTCGTGGAACAGCTTATTATTTTATTATTTTTAGTATTTTCTTTTTCTTCTTAATACCATTGGTTGAACTCTTCAATTAACAAAGAATTATTCTAGCCGATGCCGCGGCTCACTAGGATAATCCTCCACCTTGCAGCACCAGCACACCGGGTTCTAGTCCCGGTCAGGGCACCGATCCTGTCCCGGTTGCCCCTCTTCCAGGGCAGCTCTCTGCTGTGGCCAGGGAGTGCAGTGGAGGATGGCCAAAGTCCTTGGGCCCTGCACCCCATGGGAGACCAGGAGAAGCACCTGGCTCCTGCCATCAGATAAGCACAGTGCGCCAGCCACAATGCGCCATCCACAGCGGCCACTGGAGGGTGAACCAATGGCAAAAGGAAGACCTTTCTCTCGGTCTCACTCTCTCACTATCCACTCTGCCTGTCAAAAATAAAAAATAAAAAATAAAAAAAAAGAATTATTCTTAGATGCTTAAATCCCACATTGCAGCACAAATGACCTAAATTTAAGATCTCTGTGAATTATATCTTGGTGGATAGAAGGGGCCATCAAACAAGGAGATGCCTGTCTCTGAAGGTGGAGAGAACTTCCACTTTGATTATGGCCTTGTCTAAATAATGTCAGACTGTGTGAACTCAAGAGGCTCCCACTACCTTATATCTTACACAAAAATCCACTCAAAAATGGGTTAAAGATCTAAGTCTATGACACAAAGTCATCAAATTATTAGAAAACATTGGGGAAAACTTGGAAGACATTTGCATATTCAAAGATATCTTGGAAAAGACCCCAGAGATATAGACAGTCTAAGCCTAAATTAACAAATGAGATTACACCAAATTAAGAATTTTGTTCACTATGAAAGAAACATTCAGGAATATAAAGTGGCAACCAATAGAATGGGAAAAATTATTTACAAGCTATGCAAATGATAAAGGATTAATAAGCCTAATTATAAAGAGATCAAGAAACTCCCCAACACCAAACAAACAAACCAGTTAAGAGATTGGCAAAGGGCTTAAACAGACATTTCTTAAAAGAAGATATCCAAATAGCCAAGAGGCACATGAAAAAAATGTTCAGGATCACTAGCTGTCACGGATATTAATATCAAAACCACAAAAAGGTTGCACCTCAGCCCAGTTAGAATGGCTTTCATAAAGAATTCAACAAACAGAAAATGGTGGTGAGGATATGGGTGAAAAGTTACCCTAATCCAGTTTTGGAAGTAATGTAAACTGGCAAAGCCACTATGGAAGACAGTTTGTGTGGTGGAAGAAGGCCATGCCAAGATGGCTGCTGGCAAGTGAGCATCAGTTACTCAGGAATGGCTTTGGAACCCACCGGGCAACAGAGCCTGCCTGGCAATGGGCTGAGATTGTTTAGGGCATAAACCACCCCTTGACTGGATTGGCTGCCTCGGCTATTTAAGGTGCTGTACCAACTGAAATAAATGAGTCTGCAGGATGCTCAACTCTGGCCTGCTTTCACCTGACTCCCGGGGTCTGTGTGGTAACTCCATGCCTCTTGCCCCTACCATGCTCCTCCTCTCAGAATGAATCCACAGCAACAAGTTTGGATATACCTCAGCAATCTGAATATAGACCTAACATATTACCCAGTCATTCCCCTTTTGGAATTTTACCAAGGGAAGTGAAATCAGTGAATAAAAGTTTTATCTTCACTCCCATGTTTTTTACAGCTCAATTCACAGTAGCTAAGACACGGAACCCACTTAAATGCCCTTCAACCGAAGACTGGATAAGGAAATTATGGGATATGTATATTATGGAACACTACACAGCAGTAAAAAAAATGAAATCTGGTCATTTGCAACAAAAATGGATGACTGTGAAAAACATTATACTTAGTGAAATAAACCTGTCCCAAAGGGACAAATACCATATGTTCTTCCTGATCTGCTAGAATAGATCACCTAAAACAACATCTGCAGAAGTGATGTTGACACTTTGAGATGGGATGCCCTGAGCTGCCTTTGTCTTGATTTTCATGAACAGCTTTATTTTCTTTTTCTTTTTTTTCTCCTTATACTATTTGTTGAACTCATTACTTAACAGAGTTCTTCATATATGTATAAAGTCAAATGAGGATGAATCTCAGTAAGAAAGACGAGTGGGAATAAGAGGGAGGAGAGTTTTTTCCCATGAGAGGCACCACATGTTTAGAAGACAAATGCCACTACTATGCAATCTGAGAGGAGGTGGCACCATCTCATAGCAGGTAAAGCCACTGGCTGCGGTGCCAGCATCCCATATGTGCACTGGTTCAAGTTCCGGCTGCTCCATTTTGGACCCAGCTTTGTGATGTTACCTGGGAAAGCAGAGGAAGATGGCCCAAGTGCTTGAGCCCCTGCATCCATGTGGCAGACCCAGAGGAAGCTCCTGGCTTCTGGCTCTATATAGGCCCCACTCCAGCCATTTGGGGAGTAAACCACTGAGTGGAAAACCTCTCTCTCTCTCTCTCTCTCTCTCTCTCTCGCTCTGCCTTTCAAATAAAATAAATAAATCCTTAAAAAAATAACAGGGTGTTGGATTCATAAAGGGACCAAATGAATAGCAGTTCTAATCATGTTAAAGGTTCACCTTTCATTAAGTCATAGCAAAAGAGTGGTCGGTAGGTATCAGAAGAAGATAAAATATGTCAGCTAGTAAGCTGTAGTTCCTCTACTACTATATATGTGAAATAAAAATCCCTGTGAGTGAAACTGGCAGAACATACAAAAATTGAGATGAGGGGGTCTATGTCTGAATAAATTATCTTGAGAAGGACAGTGCAGAATCTGGATCTCTGTGCTGTTGAAATGCACTAACCATAGCGCAGAAAGAAGTAGAGGAAATGCAGCTCATATTCTGCTACCAAAGCAGAAGCCCTGGCTCAAGAATGTGTCCCCTTGGGAAAAAGATCACTTTTCTCCAGTATAATTGGAGCAGGGGACAGTTTCCTAATTAACAAGTTCTGTATTTTTTTGAGCCTCTGACAACACAGGAGAAAAACTGTGGATGCCCAGGAGTCTCTTTGAGCAGTGGGGATAGCATGAGAAATCAGATGTGTCTTATACTTATTCTGAAGCAAAGATTGCTGTTTTACTTCTGTCTGTTGACAAGGAGAGAGCAGGCAACCTGTCCAGACAGGCCTACCTTGGAGACATAAGTCCATAGGTGAGAAGAGCTGGATACATAAATGGAATATTTTACATGTTAGGAAAATAATTGCCACCATCGTTAATTCTAATTTCCTTCAAAACTTTCAGGTTTGTTTTAAACTTTTGTATATATAAGAGGTTCCTTTTCAATTTCAATATAGTTGCTGAATTATCACAACTTTCCAATTCATGTTTCCTAACTTGAATAAGAATGCTGTTCGCTTGTACCTTTGAGTATTTAAAATGGAAGAAAGGGAGAATACAGAAATGATGTTGCGAGAAAAGTGGAACAAAATGACAGGGATTGTCCATTGGTGGCTACAAAGGGATCAACTCTTCAACAAATTGAAAGAATTAGGCAGGTTAGGTAGGTTTAAGATGGAGTTGTTTGAGCTAACTGCATATTGTTCTGCTTCTGTACAAATTGGCTGGGCTTGCAATAAGCTTGCAAGAAATATGACCGCTTTCATAAGATGGCTGAGCTTGCAACATGTAACCTTTTTTAGGAACTATAAAGGCTGAAGTTAACAGAAAATGTACCCAACCTGTATCCTGTTACAACATTACAAGTTACCACACATTACATACCCGGCTTGACGACCCCTGCCCTTGCTTGCTCAAGCTAAAGATAAAAACCGCAAGGCAGGCCGGCGCCGTGGCTCAACAGGCTAATCCTCTGCCTTGCGGTGCCGGCACACCGGGTTCTAGTCCCAGTCAGGGCACCGATCCTGTCCCGGTTGCCCCTCTTCCAGGCCAGCTCTCTGCTGTGGCCAGGGAATGCAGTGGAGGATGGCCCAAGTGCTTGGGCCCTGCACCCCATGGGAGACCAGGATAAGTACCTGGCTCCTGCCACCGGAACAGCGCGGTGCGCCGGCCGCAGCACGCTACCGCGGAGGCCACTGGAGGGTGAACCAACGGCAAAAGGAAGACCTTTCTCTCTGTCTCTCTCTCTCACTGTCCATTCTGCCTGTCAAAAATTAAAAAAAAAAAAAAAACCGCAAGGCACGTACAGCATGTAACTTCTTCCTGTACCCTGTAACCATTTAAGTTACCCAATGAAATTGTAACACAGTGGAAATATGCTAATGTTGTGGTTTTAAGCCTTAAATACTCTGTGAAACTGATGATCGGGGCCGCTCTCTCTGCACTGCACTAGAGGGTGCTGTTGAGACGGCCCATTTGCAAATGAAATAAACTTCCCTCTTGCTCTTTGCATCGATTGGTGTGGAGCTCGTGTATCTGGGGTGCGGTCGATTTGTGGGACACCTGCTCCGGGGGTCCTACAAAATCTGACAGAGAAGCTCTATTGATCTGTCCAAATATTGCAGTGTCATATCTTAATATTTTCATTTTAAAACTTTGTGTTAAGGAAGATGTTATTCAGTTACCATGGGCAACAGGGACCTTATCAGCAAACTTGGTGCACAGGATACATTTTCATTGTAATACAAACTCAGCATTTGACAAGGTTGCTTTGGCAGTCACCTCCTTATCAGAGTGATTCACAGCAGGGCAAGTTACTAGCTCTTAAAACACAGTTTTATCCTTCCCTGATGTCTACTTTATTCTAGTGGTTTTAAAAATGCCTTTTCAGGGAGCACTTTTGGCATCTCCAAAACCACAGGATCTGGTTTCTTGTTGTCTTGTCACTACAGCTTTGTCTCCTACCTCTTTGGTGACACTTTCATTACCCATGCTTTTTCTCAGGGGGACTGATAATTCAATGTGTGGCATTATGAATATCCTCCTCACTAACTCTTTGATTTTAGCTGCATCTGCATTCAGTTCAGTTTCCAAAGAATAGGTTACACTATCCAGTCAGTCAATGCTATTGGATGCTTATCCTATTTATTCATTTGGAATTCATCCATTTTATAAAAAAAATTATTTTGTGCCCTGCACCCCCATGGGAGACCAGGAGAAGCACCTGGATCCTGGCTTCGGATCAGCGAGATGCACCGGCCACAGCGGCCACTGGAGGGTGAACCAGTGGCAAAAAGGAAGACCTTTCTCTCTGTCTCTCTCTCTCACTATCCACTCTGCCTGTCAAAAAAAAATTCTGTTGTGGATCTAATCATGGTGCAAAAGATATTTCTCTACTTGAACCTGCCAGTTGACTTATTTCTATTAATGAACTCTGGAATTGTTGCATTTAACCCACCCCTGGGAAAGAAAGGTGCTGAAGTGAGATTAGTATGCCTGGTCCAGTTACTAAATTTAGAGTTAATATAAAAACACAATCAGGTCAACCAGCTACTATATGCCAGAAGCTACGAAGGAAATAAAAGCAAGCTTGAATCCAACAGTGATATGCTCAAGAACTTTGTTGTAAAATCAATGAACAAAATATTAAAGTCTTCTGGATATCTGAAAGAAAATTCTATTTAAAAGGTGGCAATATTAGGAGAAAATTATGGCTCACCTCCTCAAATAATTAATTCAAGCCTTAATATCATACATCAGTAAAGTATAACAGAGTCTGGTACAATCTAAGCAAATACTGCTTTAAAAGCATCTAGTTTTCCTTATCCTGCATCTCACTTTACTATCATTTCCTAGTTTTATTTTCCTTCTGAAAAACATTAAAGCTTTCTTAAAAGACAACTATAGCTATAAGCAACAATGAACTGATCAGCTCCTGTCCTGACTTTAGATGTACAATGTAATACTTTATCCTTTTTAGTATTAGTTGTTGTTGTTGTTCTAGTACTATTGGTTGAACTCAGTAATTAACACACAATTATTCTTAGGTGTTTAAATTTTAACTGAAAAGTGATCCCTGTTAAATCTAAGAGTGGAAAAAGAGAGGGAGGAGATGAACAATTTGGAACATGCTCAATCAGACTGGCCGCAAATGGTGGAGTTAGAAATGTGCCAGGGGATTCTAACACAATCCCATCAAGATGGCATGTACCAATGCCATCGCACTAGTCCAAGTGATCAATTTCAGCTCACAATTGATAGCTCTGATAGGTCTAAGAGTCAAAGAGATCACACAAACAAGTATCTGCTAATACTAACTGATAGAATCAAAAAGGGAGAGAAAGATCCAACATGGGAAGTGGGATACACAGCAGACTCATAGAATGGCAGATGTCCTAAACAACACTCTGGCCTCAGAATCAGCCCTCAAGGCATTCAGATCTGGCTGAAGAGCCCATGAGAGTATAGCAGGTATGGAAAGCCAAGATATCATGGAAAAAAAAAAGACCTAAATGAATGATCTCTGTGAGTGAGATCCCAGTGGAAAGAACGGGGCCATCAAAGAAGGAGGTACCCTTCTCCGAAGGGAGGAGAGAACTTCCACTTTGACTATGACCCTATTGGAATAAGATCAAAGTCAGCGAACTCTAAAGGCTTCCATAGCCCTGGCAACTCATGACTAGAGCCTAGGGAGATTACTGATGCCATGAACAGGAGTGTCAAATTGTTAAATCAGCAACAGGAGTCACTGTGTACTTACACCCCATGTGGGATCTGTCCCTAATGTGTCGTCTAAAGCGAAGTGATGCTATAACTAGTACTGAAACAGTATTTTTATACTTTGCGTTTCTGTGTGGGCACAAACTGATGAGGTCTTTACTAATTATATATTGAAGTGATCTTCTGTATATAAAGAGAATTGGAAATGAAAAAAAAAAACCAACCTGGTGTTAAAATGGAAATGGCATAGAAAATTAATTAATTTGAAAAAAAAATTACGTAGGTTCTCTGTCTTTAATGTGCTGTACATTGCTATTTAATGCTATAATTAGCAATCCAATGGTAGTTTTTTTCAATTTATGTTGCTATATGGGCAAAATGTTGAAATCTTTACCTAATATATACTAAACTGATCTTCTGTATACAAAGAGAATTGAAAATGAATCTTTACATGAATGGAAGGGGAAAGGGATCAGGAAAGGGGAGGGTTGCGGGCGGGAGGGAAGTTATGGGAGGGGGGAAGCCATTGTAACCCATAAGCTGTACTTTGGAAATTTATATTCATTAAATAAAAGTTTAATAAAAAAATAAAAAAAGACAACTATAGCTGTCGTAGGTATTGTTAAAAGCCTAATTTCCAGGTTAGTTTTAAAATAAAATACTATTTACTCTGGAAAATAGTTTAAATAGCTTTTTATTTAAGGGAGTCCTAGCAATTGGCTTTTAATATCCATCACTAAAATGTAATGGGAAAGGTTTTCTGGCAACACAAATGTAATCATAAAATTGAATGCCCAAGCAGGTTTCCTTAGGGCTTTCTAATGGCAAAGATAACAGGGCTTAGATGCAGAAGATACTGGAAAATAAAGACCAAAGCCCTAGTTGTCACAACTGCTTTCAAAACTGATGCCTTCCTGCTGTTATTTTATTACCCATTCTGTAATCATCATTTTATATTCTAAGAACAAACCCACTACTAGATAACATAAATATTAGGCTTTATTTCAACTGAGCTGCTAAATTCAAGTGACCACTTCATAAAACCAGAAGACCAACTAGTCGGCTAATGTCATACACATATTGTTAAGAGATCCTAATTATGAGATAAACAACTTGTCCCATCAATACAAATTTTGTTAAAAAATGTTTCTAGGGGCTACAACTGAAATCAGCTTAAAACATTAAACACCCAAAAACTCATGAGGTTGATTAACAAGGTAATTTTTTGGGAGTGAGGGCCACAAGGCCAAAGAAAACTACATCTTGCCATGGAATGGTCAAAACTGATCATCAGTAAATTATGTATTTTTTTCTGCTACCAGTCTAACAGAAGGTTGGAAGGACAGAAAAATTCTCAGACTGACAAGTCTCTGGAGAGAATCAAAACTGCCTGTATTAGCTTAAGTCTCGAATTCTCTCAGTACTCTCCATTAAAAACAAGTATGCTTTCTCTTAGATTACCTTTTAATCTGAGATTTAAGCACAAAAATTAATGCAAAAAAGAGGGCCTTATCCAAACTGCCATGTGAAAATCTATGACAAAACCAACATCTGAAAATAACATCTATAACCCAATTCAAAGCAAATATCTTTGGAATCTGAAGACTGTAATCTGCTATAGTAACTTTTTGACTTGTGACTTTACAACACCAAGATAATACCTAATGTGACTCACACTTCAAAATACTAATCTGGGTAAAAAACACTTAAAATTCCTAAATAATCATAATAACTTGATAGAAAATAATACAACTATGTATAAATACAAAACCATGCTGAAGCTCATATACAAAATTGTAGTGGTCCCTGTCTTGGGCACAGTGTGAACTATGGAAGCACTGTTTATTACATAGGTTTGATGTGTTATTGGAATTGGGGGGAAAGGCTATAAAAGGTGAATTCCATCAACATTTCATCTGAATTTCTCTTCAATCTGTCAATAAAATTGGTAGTACTTACTTTGTAAAATCACTTGCAATTTCAGCTGGAAAATGTCACTTTGTAGTTCCAGATAATATCCACATATTAAAGCATTATTTAAAAAACAAGGAAAAAAATATTTCAATCTGGTTTCAAGAGACTCATACCTAAGTAGACTGCTGGTGAAAAACAATTTAAAAAACTATAAAGTATTTACTCCTCCCTCCCTCCCCTTGTTGACATGAATTCATCCTTTGTTAAGGAATTTGGTGTGATGCCTACAATTCTTCAGAATGAAACAGATTCAGAGAGGTTTCAGTTTCGAAAATTAGAATCTATAAATTTAGAGCTAAAAAATAAGACTACAAAAAGACATCCCAAGATTAAGCAGAGGAAGAAAAACTGCAGAATCTGAAAGGTAGTTTGATGGGGTGGTATATCCAGACACTGTTCATTTCTGTGAAGAGTAAGAATAAAGATATAATGTGCCTACGTTGCTAAACAGCCAATATTCTATCAGACTATTTGCTGGGTCAAAACATACTTGCTTAAAACAACTATCGTAATTCTTGATAGCTTGACAAATTTAAAACATCCCCTCCAGCTAGCGGGCTCAGAACCAGGGCCTAGCTCAAGCCAGTCCCCATCTTTCAGGAGCCCCGAAACCGCCCCCGGCATGTACCGACGCCGAGCCCACCTCCCCTTCTGAACACCCGGTGAGAGCCCCCAACCGGACCCTAAGAGCGATGTCCTCCCAGCACCGCACCACGCGGCTCCGAGGCGCGGCCCCGTGCGCGTGGACGCGCGGCCGCTCCGCCATGTTGTGCCGCTGGCCACGCGCCCGGCCCGCCTGCCCAAGATGGCTGCGGCAGGCGAGCCCCAGCGAAATCCGAGGCCGCTCCCCTCCGCCAACACCGCGGGGACGCAGCGGCCACCTCGTGCGCCTTCTTTAAAGAGGTCCCGCCGCAGCCTCGCACGACGCTAGTGTCCGAGCCCCCCGCTACCCGTGAACTCTGTCCACCTTCCACCCAACATCTCTTCCTATGAAACTCTCACCATCATTTTAATGTTGTCAGTGATGCCTAAGGTCTTAAAATGCTACTCAATAAATATGGTAAAACTAGAATGAGCATAACACTTCTGTTAACATAATAATAAAGTGGCACATTTTACCATGTATATTCATATTTGTAAATCTATACAGAATGCAAATAGCACTGTAATTTTTTATAAAATTTTAATTTACCATGTATAATATAACCATACTTTAATCATTGATATTGTTATAAACATGAGAAAATAAGCTTTACCAAAACTATCTTTCTTGAGGAAACCATTGTGGTACAGTGGCTTAAGCTATCACTTAGGACACCTGAATACTAGATCAGAATTTCAGTTCAAGTCCTAGTTACTGCATGCTTCTGACCATCTTCATCCTGCTGCTCATGCACCTGGAAGTAACACATGATGGCTCCCTGATGTACATATGGGAGACTTGAATTGAGCTCCCAGGTCCTGTTTTGCCAGGCACAGCCTCAGGTTTTGTGGGCATCTATTCGTGTGTGTATGTTTGTGTATTTAAAAATAGCATTTGAGTTTGTGCAGGTGGCTTCTGTCTGTCATTATAGTCGTTCTGTTTTATGTGCATGTCTAACCTAAGCCCAGAGATTTTATCAATCTTTTGATTTCTGGTTCATTTAATTGTGGTATTTTCCTCACCATGATCCAGGATTACATATGTGCATTGGAAAGTAAGGTGAAAGACAGAATAAAAGAAATGAATGCCAGCCACATTTTCTATCTTTTGAGACTGTTCATGGGCTTCACCTTCAGACTAAGTATCCACAGGTTGTCACTTTTTAGAGTGAGAACTGAGCTGTACATCCAGATTTTAAGTATTTACCTTGTTCAATAAAGGATGTGATTATTCTTTACACTCTAACAGAATTATAGGTGACCATGCTCAAACTTTGGTCTATTCCATTTCTCACACATCAGTAGAATTTTATTATAAAATCGGTGATCATGAAATGATCAGACTGCCAGATTACAGAAAAATATATGATGTGAAATTCAGTTTAAAATGTAAATATACAATAAATGATAATTTGGTGTTCTTACATATGGTGTAGACCACCTAATCTGGGGAATTTAGGCAACTCTTCAAAAGAAATTATGTAAGTGATTGTACTTCATCTGTTAATGATCTTCCGCATCAACCATGTTTTTCCCTCATTCTGGCTGCATGTTACCCAAGAGCCTCATTTTAAAAAGACAGCAACTGAAGATCTGTGAGATCAAGTCTGTTTCAGGGAATGGTGGGCAATTACAGGATGAAGGATACAAGTTAGAGAGAATCATCTAAATCACATTGTCACAGGATGTCTTCTTTGTAGGAATCATGCTTCTCTGCAGTGCATACATGGCGATTTTCTTAGCTAACCACCAGAAAAGACCGGAGTACCTTCACAGCTTGAGCATTTTCCCAAGAACCTCTCCAGCAAAAAGGGCTAACCATACTGTCCTGCTGTTAGTTTCTTTGTGATCATGTAACTGTGTGGATATCATCATCTCATCCTTCTCAACTGTATTGTGGAAATATGATACAACTGTCCTGGGTGTCCAGAGACTTGTGGGAAATGTCTATGCCACTGTTAGTCCTTTTGTGTTTATTAGTGCTGATAAAAGAATAATTAGTATTCTACAAAACATGATTGATATGACATCCATTTTAACAAGTTGATGAAACAAATATGAAAACACAGATCATAACATCCATTAAATATTTTATTTTAAAGTATAATTTATACATGTAGATTTTTACTTGTGTTTTTAACTTTGCATCTAATTTTTTTTTTACTTTGACACTGCCAAAGACCATGTGCATCTCTTATTTCAATGGTCTTCATGAGTTGAGGCTTTTTCCTCTTGCACTTTCTTAACTTACTTCAAAAAAAAATCTTCTTTCTCTTTTTGGTGTATGCACCTATGAATTTCCTTTTGGTATCTAATCCCAAGATATTCTTTTCTTTTAAGAAGTAAAGAAATGATCTTCTTACTACAGAAAGTAGTCTGAATTTACTTTTCTTTGTTGAAAGCATATTAACTCAGTATCAGATTCTACAGTAATGACACTTTCTCTGTGATCCATCAATATTTCTTTCTATTTTCACACTATACAACTATGGGAATTTTGCTCTTTATAGATTGTCATCCTCCTTTTTTCACTTTTGTCACTCTTGTTTTCCTCTTTGATGTTACAAAGTATGAATATTAGTTAAGTATTTTTATTAAATTTTCACTTTTTGACAATAAACTTCTGAATTCATGGACTTGTGACTTGTGATCAAGTTTCAAAACTTACACAATATAAATAATTAGAATACTGCCTTTTATTTTGTTTCCATCATTCAGAGAAACAATCACATTGTTTAATTCCTTCTCATTCTAACCTTTTATATGTAATGTTTCTATTTAAATACTGATATCTGGTTTCTAAAATGGAAATTCATCCTTTGTCCCCTGGGTAATATGTTGCCCATTTATTTCTCTGCTTACTTAGTTAAATTTTTAAATAAATTACTGAAAATGATTTATGTTCATATAGTTCTTTCTTTGTTGTTTACATAATGATTGACTTTTAATGAATCAATGGAAATGGTTAATTTCTGTTGTGATTTTTCTCTCTTGATACATTTGAAACTGTATGATACTTTTCTTTTTTAAAATATTTATTTATTTATTTATTTATTTATTTATTTATTTGAAAGTCAGTGTTACAAAGAGAAGGGAAGGCAAAGAAAGAGACAGAAAGAGATCTTCCAGCTGCTGGTTCATTCTCCAATTGTTCTCAGAGGCCAGAGCTATGCTGATCCAAAGCCAAGTGCCAGGAGTTTCCTCCAGGTCTCTCATTTGGTGCAGGGGCCCAAGGACTTGGATCATCCTCTACTGCCTTCCCCGGGCATAGCAAGAGAAATGGAGCATCAGGGACTCAAACTGGTGCCCATATGGGATGCCAGCACTGCAGGTGGCAGCTCCATCTGCCATGCCACAGAGCCAGCCCTGATATTTTTCTTGTTAATAAATCTTTTTGTTATTAACTTGAAGCCATCACCTATTAAGTTGATAAATGTTTAATGGCTTATAATAATGCCTAGTTTGTATATTCTGTTTACCACTCTATTCCATCAAATTACTTTGGTTCGTACCATCTGAAAATGTTACTTTCATTTTGTATTCATTGTTATTAAATTTATATAGTCCTTCATTTCAGCCTAAAATACTTTATAACTTATCTTATAGCTGTTCTACTACAAACATATGTAAATTTTCTCTCAATAACTTAATTTTATACAGACATCATATCTGACAGTTGTGGTTGTTTTCCTTTAATCGTATCATCATGCTATCTTCTCTGACTGCCATTGTTTTGTCGCAAAAAAATCAGCTGTTAATCTCTTTGATTAATATTTGTGCATCAAAGGTTGAGTCCAAGCTGCTCCTTTTCCAATCCAGTGCCATGCTTATGCTCCTGGGAATGCAGCAGAAGATGGAGCATTGTCCTAATTCCCCTAACTCTGTGACTTACCACTGTGATCCATAACAATTTCCCCCACAATACTGTTCTTGAGTGAGAATTTTTTTTTTAATTTTTGACAGGCAGAGTGGACAGTGAGAGAGAGAGAGAGAGAAAGGGCTTCCTTTTGCCGTTGGTTCACCCTCCAATGGCCGCCGCGGTAGCGTGCTGCGGCCGGCACATTGCGCTGTTCCGATGGCAGGAGCCAGGTGCTTCTCCTGGTCTCCCATGGGGTGCAGGGCCCAAGGACTTGGACCATCCTCCACTGCACTCCCTGGCCACAGCAGAGAGCTGGCCTAGAAGAGGGGCAACCGGGACAGGATCGGTGCCCCGACCGGGACTAGAACCTGGTGTGCCGGCGCCGCAAGGCGGAGGATTAGCCTGTTGAGCCACAGCGCCGGCTTGAGTGAGAATTTACTCAGCTCTTGTTTGAGGGT
This sequence comes from Lepus europaeus, assembly GCF_033115175.1. Lineage (NCBI taxonomy): Eukaryota > Metazoa > Chordata > Mammalia > Lagomorpha > Leporidae > Lepus > Lepus europaeus. Next base: position 25,252,999 of record NC_084851.1, on the reverse strand, counting down.
GCCAAGCACTGAAGAATGAAATTTAGTGAGGGTGGTTATTTTTTTAGCTCCTCAGATTTTAAGTCTTTCTGGATAATGAGAACATCACGTGGTGCCTGTGAGGCAGGGACTGCCCACTGTTGGCTGCACAAGTAACTACATGACCAGAATAACTCCAATGTCCTCCAGAGTGCACCTCACAGAGAAACTGACCCCTGGTTTCTCTGCTACCTCTGGAATAAATATCCAGAAATTCAAGTTTCTGAGAAGTTCCACTGCAAAGTCACCATACCTGTCTCTGTCCCTAACTTGCCTCACCACTGTGCCCCTTCCTGCATCCATCCCTTCTTTGGGTACAGGGCCATGTCCTCCACTCACCTTTATCCATAAGACCTCCACCATCCTGCCACACTGCTAACTTTGAATCAAATGCCTTGTTTATAGTCAACTTGACCACCCTACCCATTCTGTCCAAGATTTTTTTTAATCTGAAATAATTTGTACTTCCTGGAACCTATTTGTCCACATGTATTTGTCCACATGTCTCTGCTCCAACAAACTATCAGCTTCCCACAGGCAGATCATGAGGGGAATAATTCCTCAGTATGTGGGGAAATTAGTTACATGATGGACCCCAGGGGAAGTAAGGTGGGCGGAATCCAAAGTTGTTTACCACTAAAACTGATTGGTTGCGCAACATCAGGGGAGGTAACAAAACTAGTAACAAGTGTATAGACATATGGCTAGTCCTATAGAAAGCCCCCCATAAGGTGAATTTTTAAGTGATTGGCTGGTCCTTAGCCCTGCCCCAATGACTCTGCAGTTTTGTACTATAAAAGGTTCTGTTTCTCAGGAAGTAAATGAGTCCTTGCTAGACTTGGCTCCCCGCTGCGTCTGATTGTCTCCGGGATCAGGAGGCTGGGGAACGGGCGAGCTGCGCACTCACCTTTCCTCGGACCCAGTCCATCCTTGTACGGGTGGACTAAGACCCAGCATCAGTATCTTTATTTTAATTCTTGAAATGACAAAATGGGCTTGAATGAACGAAGAGAAGTTTGAATGAATGAATTGTGTAAGGCAACATCTATCTAAGTTCCAATTTTAGTATGCTTTTTCTTCATAACCTCTCTTTGAAAAAAGCTTTTCTGAGTTTGCTTTTAAGGTTTTCCCTGGCAAGAACAATGATTGCATCACATTGAGTCCTCATGGATTCAATTCAAGTGGTCAGAAATCACAATGGTCAAACAAACGGGGCAGCATATATACCATAGTACTACATTACCCTGTCTTGTGCAAATGGTAATGTTTCTGCCTCTTCTCACAGTGTGGAGCCCAAGAATGTACCTGGTTAATAATCATGAGTATGAATGGAAATACACTTCTAATATGAATGGGATTAATATATAAAAAATAAATGACAGGAAAACATCAATTGCTGTAAGGCAATTGAATACACAGGAAAATATAAAAATCTGTCAATTTTTGTGTTGGGAAGCTTTATTTCATGAGGTTCAGCTGGTTCAATATGTTAGGCAATTAGTGTTAAGACACCATGCTGAAGTCACTGGAGAGGATTTTTATTTGTATTAATTTCACTTGGAGATTGACCATGATTATAGGAAATGTCCAGAGACAGGGTGGATCTGAGGTTATGCAAAGAGGACTGTGGAAGCATCCTCTAGAAAAGCATGAAGAAACAGTTAAGATAGATAAGGAAGTCCTGAGACAAAGAAGGACCCACATACCAGGAATGGATGAAAGTCATGATTGAAAAGCACCAACTTTCTACACGGATTGTGCTGTAATCCATGGGCTCAACCAGGGAAGAATCTGCTCATAAATCCTTCCTTGTCATCAGCACCATTTATTTCTTTATGGCACATGACTGATGCCTGCAGCTCCTCAGGGTCAGTTGTAATCTAACCTCAGGCCCTAGCGGCCACCAGTACTTCCCTACTTGTGCCACAGTACATAGTACAGCAAAGGAATTTCCCTGAAGTTTTCCAAGTGGCTCCTGATATAGAAGACCATAACAATTTTAGTGCCAATTTATCAGCTTTTGCATGCTCAATCAGCTAGAGCTAGCCACAATCCAAGGGAGAGGAAAACACAGGCCATAACACAAGGTAAAGATATCAGGTGCTTTCTTAGAATTCTGCTTTCCAAGCCCACTCTTCTCTGAAAACTTTGTTCATGATGCAAAAACATCTCATACTATTTCAGAAATTTTTTAAGAGGTAAAGACTCTAAAGTGGGGGAAATATATATTCTTTTCCTATGTCTAAATTCCCACCTGAAGACCCTACACATCTTTAACAGGATAAACTTAGTTGAAGCACAGGAAAGTACTGTATTATGAAGGATGACACCTACCAATTAAAAGACAGTGCAGTCCCTTATGTGACAGTTCGAAATGTCTCCAGATAATTCACAAATTTCCAAGAAGTCAAACTTACCCAGTTGAGACCATGTCTCTACTCATGTTACTGCAATTAGTGGATGCTTTCCTAATAGTGAAGAACTGTGATGATGATTGGTATGCATTGTCTCTTTTTTGTTATAACATTTGTCATGAAGCAAATTCTTCCTGATCTCATTTAAATTGTGATACACCTATCTAAATTTGGATTGACTGCTGATATTTTATCATTTGCACTTTCAAGTTTGTGAATTAATGGCAGAGTCTTACTTAATAAAAAATGTTGATATCATCTCTTTTCCTTTTGTCTCTTTACTCTTAACTCTCTAAGGGAACTGGACTGTTCTTGCATTCAGAGCCCTAGTGCCTATCACCCTTAGGTGCCAGGACCCTACTTTTCTGTGTCTTTTGATCCTCCTTTGATCCTGGGTACCACTATATTTTACACAAAAGTTGAGAGTGTCCCTCCACTTCCAGTTAACAATCACGTTCAAAACAACCATGGCTGTTCAAAAAAGTATTCCTGACCGAAGCTAAAGTGCAAATGCTTTGCTCTGCACATTGATAAAATAGTTCATGTATCACTTACAAGGGTCATTTAAAACTTCTACAGGAGTGAACCCTAAGGTAGACAGTAAAAAAGCATAGCCTAGCGAAAAATGAGGTCTAAAGAAAAGCTAACAGCCAATGGTTACTGTTGATCAGAGACATCTGACTAGGATAATAATGTACACCACAAATGGATGTTCCTCAGCCAACCTGAGTCAGCTTCATTCCCCTGAAGTTATTCAGAGAAGAATTTGTACTGCACTTTCTTTCTTTCTTTCTTTCTTTCTTTCTTCCTTTCTTCCTTTCTTTCTTCCTTCCTTTCTTTCTTTCTTTCTTTCTTTCTTTCTTTCTTTCTTTCTTTCTTTCTTTCTTTCTTTCTTTCTTTCTTTCTTTCTTTCTTTTTGCATTATAGGCTTTCCAAATGAGCAACATCTTGATCTCTTCTGCCTCCCTTTTGGGAAGTAGTTAAAAACAGTAAAACTGTCTTTACTTAGTACGAGACCACCTCAGCTAACTGTCTCCCTTTAGGAAGCTGGGGCTAAGGTTCCTCCATCACCATTATACTACCAGATTCCATTCCTAGCACACAGTTACTCTAGGGAGCTGTCTGCAAACTGCTTGAAAACTTACCTGTCTCATAGCCAAGCCCAAGTGGCTGACATTGAGTAGGATTGTTGGTCTAGGAAACTTGATGTATAAAACATTGGGCTTCAACTAATCTTAAAGTCTAGAGAAACTTCTGGTGAGAAATTGCTTTGTAATCTGCCAAAATTGCTTTTTTAAAATTCTTTTAGAGATTTATTGTATTTATTTGAAAGATGGTATTTGAGCCTATCCAAAAGCAGGAGCCAGGAGCTTCTTCTGGTTCTGGTTCTCCCATATGGGTTCAGTAACCCAAGGTCATGAGACATCCTCTGTTGCTGTCTCAGGTACAATATCAGGAACTTGGATCAGAAGCAAGGCAGCTGGGACTCGAAATGGAGCCCACATAGAAAGACCCAAAGGAAGTTCCAGGCTCCTGGCTTTGGATCAGCACAGCTCCAGCCATTGCGGCCAACTGGGGAATGAACCAGTGGATGGGAGACCTTTTTCTCTGCCTTTCCTTCTCTCTGTGTGTAACTCTTTCATTTAAATAAATAAATTTAAAAAAAAATAATATTGAAGGCTTAAAATGTGGCAATTGCAGTTTTATAATCTTTCTTGTTGCCAAGAAGAAAACAGCAAGCAGGTTGAGAATAAACACAGATAGAATAAGATTTCTTAGAAGAGTAGCAAGTTAAGATGAAGCAACTGAATGCAGATTTCTGTATTACATTCCTTCAAATTGAAGAAAACCCTCAGCTTTATAAATGTTCATAAAGAAGTGGAGTTAAAATGTTTTCAAAGCACTTTGGAAAAGAGACATTCTAGGAAAAAGAGATATTTCAAGGTTTTCTGCCCAAAATACAAATTTTAAAGCCTTATATACCTTTATAATTAATTAGAATCATCTGAAAGAACAGAAAATATGCCAAGCTTTCAAAATGTAAACTAGGTAATCATAATAATAAAATTTTATTACTACAAAGTTTATCTGAGTGAATTATCAATTTTATACACTAAAACATGTGAAATAAAAGAGTTATCCCTAAAACACGATTTTAATCCAAATATGCACTAGAGAAATTGGCAATTTTGTAAAGAGCCGTAATATGAAAAATAAGTTTGATTTATGCTAGAAGTTTAAAGTTTTATGACTTGAAAAGGCACATAATATTTAAGCTATCAAAACATTACATAAATGCCAATTGAAAATTGTGCATTATATTTGGAGTTAACCACATCTTGAATAAGGAGTCTGTAGTACAAATACCTATGTTTGGAATTAAGCTTGAAGATTGAGGTTTTATGACTTTGATGGGCACGTGGAAGTTAAACTTGTCTTTATTGAAATAACATATAGGAGTCATCATTGAAACTCAGCAGCTTAAACTATTACCTGTGATGACGACATCCCATAAGCATAATGTTTCAAGTTCCTGCTGAGAGGAGGATGGCCTACGTGCTTGGGCCCTTGTACCCATGTGAGAAACCTGAAAGAAACCCATGGCCCCTGGCTTCTGACCAGCCTAGCTCCAGCCTTTGAAGTCATTTGTGGAATGAACCAGCTAATGTAAGATATCTATTTCTCTCTCACTGTCTCTTTAAATGAGTACTTTCCAAGTAAATAAATAAATTATTTGAAAAGAGAGAAATATTATGTAAGATACCTACTAAATAGTCTGCAGTGAATTTGGAGCAAATATCATGATGAGAAATGATTTTTTTTGAAAAAATTCATAATAACCAACCTTTCACAATACCATTAGACATGTTAATAAAATTATCAGAATTGGATATAAATTTAATAGATGAATGATTACAAAATAACAAAAAATAATCAGCATAGTTCATTCTAGCTTGTTTTCCATGATAGGTCTCAGGATTCCTCCCTCCTCTTTCATAATTATGAAATTTATTTCTCCTGTGATCACTCAGCTGCAGGAGAATGTGACTCTGTACTCCTGACTAGGAGCTGGCTCATTCTCACCTATAGCACAGTGCCTAACTTGTCAGCTATGCCACCACTACAAGGGGACCAAGCTTTTTCACTGGTGCTCCAAGTGGATGATGATTTAGCAATCAGCTTCCAAGACTAATATTATTTTTAAAAATATAGAGTTACACAGAGAGAGGAGAGGCAGAGAGAGAAAGGTCTTCCATCCGATGCTTCACTCCTCAATTGGCTGAAACGGCCATAGCTGCATGGATCTGAAGCCAAGACCCAAGAGCTTTTCCAGGTCTCCCACATGGGTGCAGGGACCCAAGGACTTGGACCATCTTTTACCGCTTTCCCAAGCCATAGGAGAGAGCTGGATCTGGAGTGGAGCAGCCGGGTCTCGAACCAGCACCCATATGTAATGCCAGCATTTCAGGTCAGGGTGTTAATCTGCTGCATCACAGTGCCAGCCCTCAAGCCTAATATTTTTTAAGCTGATCATTTAAGCCACAAGTGGTGAGAAGAGGCTGTGCAGGCACATGGACAGCAGCAGGATCAGTGCCTTGCAAGCCACTGAGTCAGTAGTGCTGTGCCACCTTAAACTTATGGAAGATTAAGTAGAGATTGACCTCCAGTGCAAAGATGTACAAGAACCAGATGATCATGGTGTGGCTGCTCTTGGTGGTAAGCACCTCAGTACTCACCCATACTGCCAAGCAGGGTAGCACCAGCAGGAAGCATTCATTGCCCACCAGCACAGGATGCACATAGCAATCTTGCTGGTACTGCTCCAGCAGGTCCACATCCAACATGGTCATGCTTCCCATGATCAACAGTATGGTCAGGTAAATTTGGAGCTGGTATATGTGTGTCAGCACCATGGTTGGCACTCAGGACAACAGTCTAGTCCTACCTGGTTCATGTGAGGCAGAAGGAGGTTCTGGGTGCCCAGTGCATAGCAACAGCTCAGCTAGAGTTCATGGAACTTCCAGGCTGGGCATAGGGCCAGACCAGCTGCTCTTAGGCCTCCAGAACTCCCACCAGACAAAATCAGAGCCTGGGGAAGAGTGGAAGAGACAAGATCACACTATTGGCCAGACATCCAACCCCCAGTCCCAAAGGGAGTTTCCTGAAGTAGATGCTGTATCCACATCAGTTGCCTGAGCCATCCATCCCTTGGACATGCCAGTGCTAAGTGGGGAACTGGAGCCAGGGTGCAGAGCTTCCAGGAGCTGCATGGAGGTCCACCTGAGGGTCAGACACCTTTTCCATCACTTCCAGAAAGAAAAGGGTAATGAAGTGGCTTCTCACCACTTCCCACATCCTCCAAGCTCTGGCATTTGTCTCTGTTGAACACCATTGGTCATCCATGGGTTGCCAGCAGAAGCTGGATCCATAGTTGTTGGGGCACTGTCTATCCTCACAGAGAAAGATCTACACCCTCTGACAAATGGGAGGCCCCAAAAGCCCAGAAGGCCCAATGTAGCAATAAGGAATGGGATCCGGCTCAGAACAGGGTTCCTATCTAGGATCAATAATTACTCAGCACCTCCCTAGCCCTACCTTGGAGCCCCATCCAAGGACCCAACATATGGGGGAGGTCTGGAACTCTACATCATCATCCAGCTCTCCCTCCTATGGGTCCCCACAGACACATGCAGGTTCCTGACTCCTCATAGCTCTCCCATGTCTAGTAGAGCACATTATGTGTCCCTGAGCCTAAGTCCCTTCTTCAAGGCTCCCTGAGTTCCTGCTGCCAGTGACTCATCCCATTTTCATACCATCTGGATCCACAGTCTAGACAGGAAATCCTCTAGTGTCCCTTCATGCCCAGCTGGGAATATTTTGATTGCAACCACAGCCTGAAATGTCTTCCTTCAGTGCTCTGCCACTGTGTCCTCCTTCCCTCATTCTTTCAGCCACTGGTTACACCCAGGTTTGAGGTGTGCTGGCAGTGGGAAAGATCCTGCCCACAAGAAGTCAGACCTGTGCAGTATCCCCATCCAGCCAAAGGAGAGTGGCCAAGTAATAGGAATCCAGGTTGACATCACTTACTCAGTGATAGAACACACCAGAACTTAGAAACCTAGTGACTAGACACCTACAATTCAACAGATAGTCACCATCCAGCTTACTTGGCCAGAGACAGTTGGGACAAGATAGTCTCGTGCTACTGAAAGTCTTCTACTTCCCCTGTTTATGGCTTCATGAGGCCATGGAGTGAGTGACTTTCCCAACACATAGTTCAGTTTTTATTTTAGGACACCTCTCATGTGCCTTAAAAATCATCCAGAATAAAGAATGATTCAAGATAAGCATACCAGGAGCAGGCCACCCCTGTGAACCGAGTTGGGCAGTGCCACTCTCTCCTATTGTGTGTGAGGAGAATGAGTACATAAGGAGAAGAGTCATGGGAATGAGCAGGTTGTAAGCTGGTGGCTGTGTCACGTTTACACCCCATATCATTGCTGACAGGGTGGAAGGAACAGCTAAGGCACTGACATCTGGCTAGATGTTAATCCAGATCTCTTAGGTAATCCTGAAATTTGCTCCAGGTTTGCTATCTGATACAAGGTTCTCAACTGCTGCCCTTTCTAGAGGAAGGCAGCAAGTATGCACTTGTACAACAGAAGAATGACTCTACAATTTTGATTAATTTTGCTGAGGTCATTTTCCATTGGCTGTTTAACTGTGTATTCGCTACTGTGCCTTGATGTCCGTGGAACATTGTTCTGGACAGTCCTTACATATCTTCTCCAAATTTCACAAACCATCATGGGTAGTAGGGCTATGTTCCCCCAAAAAGTACAGGGACGTCTTCATATTATACCTCATTCCCTGAATCTTACATTCTGTAAGAACACACCCCAGAGTCATCTCTAGGTAAGGATCTAGAGCCAAAGCTGGTTGTAGAAGTTCCAAAGGAGAAGCAGTTACCACAGTGACTCAGAATTTAACTACTGTGAGAGCTTCATGTGATTCAACAGTGCTGCCGGGATCCCATGTGTCCTAACACAATGGTCCTTCAAACTTTTGCTTAAAACTTTGCTTTTTCAACTTCTGGCATTAGGTGTATTTCAAGAGTGACTAGAACAATAACCTTAAAACAAGCAAGTACTACTAATACTCAGTTGACAAATTGACATTAAGGTATTCATATGATTCAATATTCTCTTTCGAAGTCTAATTTGGCCACTCAGCATATTATCTTTGATATGGCAGCTCATGTCTCCCCTATGTACAGTAGTCTTGTGCATGTTTTAAAAGTAACTTTTTTCCAATACACAAGTATTTATTGACTGCCCTATATTTACATGGTACCATGAAAGTACTTGGAGAAAAAGCAGTGAACAGGAAAGACATGCCCCTCTATGTCCTCCTAGTGCATAGAAGACAAATATTAAACAAGTTGATTGAATAATTTGCAAATAATATTGTATTGGTTTTTGTGACAAAATATTCTTTTAAAAAGGTTTTATTAACGTAAAGAGAACAGGTTTCTGTAATTCATAGGTAAAATTTTGAGAAAATAACCACATTGCCCTCCCTCCTTCACTTCTTCCCTAAATCCAACTCTTTCCTACATTTCTTTTTCTATTTTTGTGATAAAACATAATTTCACTCAATTCTATAATCAGAGGCTTAATGCACCACTAACCATAATATTCAAAAAGTAAAAGTAGAAAGACCTCAATTCCACAGGAGTATAAACAAGAGCTAAAAACTACAATTAAATGTGGCTGGCAATGTCTCACAGTGAGTGAACCTACTCTCAAATAAAAAAATTAAAAATAAATAAATAATAAACAAAACCTGTGAATTCTTAAGCTAAAATTATGTCTAAAACTTTCTAATAATGAATTAAGAGGTGATTGTATTTGAAGTTTCTTCAATTTAAAGAATTTTGCCTCACTGTGCCTTGAATGAAAATCATAGTGCATATGAATATTTTTCTAAATGTTATATAGTTTGATAGGTAAATTTAAATCAGTAGGTTCCAAAAACAATCAACCCTAATCAAAGAAATGTGAATTCCTAAATTTTTAAAAAATTTTATTTAATGAATATAAATTTCCAAAGTACACCTTATGGATTACAATGGCTTTCTCCCCGCTCATAACTTCCTTCCCATCACAACCCTCCCCTTTCCCGCTCTCTCTCCCCTTCCATTCACATCAAGATTCATTTTCAATTCTCTTTATATAGAGAAAATCAGTTTAGTATATATTAAGTAGAGATTTCAACAGTTTGCCCCCACATATAAACACAAAGTGAAAAAATACTGTTGGAGTACTAGTTATAGCATTAAATCACAATGTACAGCACATTAAGGACAGAGATCCTACATGAGGAATAAGTGCAGAGTGATTCCAAATTCACACTTTTATTCACATTATATACTATGAAAGCTATGTATGTTTGTATAGACATTTTCTCCAAGTACAGTTCTAATAAATGTTATCATATGCTAATAATGATGGATAAAACATTTATATGTACAGGTTTCCTGATCAAAATGAATGGAGTTAGGAAATTTTCTGAAATATGAAATGGCAAAATTTGAACCACTGGAAATGATTGATCCTTTAACTCGAATTCATCATGTTTGCTAAAATTTTTATACTGTACAAAATTTTAACTGCTTAATCAAATAGTTCAACATTACTTCTTTATCATATAAGGAGCTTATAAGATGAGAAATTACTATTTGGAAAATTTTGCTTCAAGAAGAAAATTTAGAAATAAATTACTACAGTGTCTGAAAATAATTTAAATTTTTTCATACGTTATTTTTTATATTAAGAGTGCATAGTAAAGGGACAGTATTGTGGCATAATAGATAAAGTCACGGCCTGTTACAGTGGGGTTCTATATGGGCATGGTTAATGTCTTGGTCATTCCACTTTTTTTTAAGGTTTATTTATTTTACTTGAAAGAGTTGCACAGAGAGAGGAGAGGCAGAGAGAGAGAGAGAGGTCTTCCATCCAATGGTTTACTCCCCAACTAGTCGCAACTTTCAGAGCTGTGCTGGCCTGAAACCAGGAGCCAAGAGCTTCCTTCAGGTCTCCCACGCAGATTCAGGGGCCCAAGGACTTTGGCCATCTTCTACTGCTTCCCTAGGCCACAGCAGAGAGCTGGATAGGAAGTGGAGCAGCCAGGTCTAGAACTGGCACCCATATGGAATGCTGGCCCTTCAGGCCAGGGCATTAACCCTCTGCACCACAGCACTGGCCCCAGCCATTCCACTTTTTATCCAGCTCCCTGCTAATGGTCTGCGGAAAAGAGCAAAATAAGGCCAAAATATGTGTGTTTCTGCCACACACCTGAGGGACCAGATGAAGCTTCTTGTTCCTGACTTAGGTTGGCTCATCCCTGCCTATTGCAGGCATCTGGGGGGAGTGAACCAGTGGGTGAAAACATATCTCTGTAACTCTTTCACTTAAATAAATGTTTTTTAAAAAGTATGCAATAAGAGTGCACACACAAGGAAGAACTGTTTGTTTTTCCAGATGATGTAAATCCATCCCCAACCCCCGAGTTGACAATGCACTCTTGGTACCAGTTTCCTTGGTGATCACTCATGCATTCATCCATTCATATGGCTGTTCATGTCTGCCCAGAGTTGAGGTGTTTTGCACTCTCCTAAATAATAGAACCAGCAATAACTCCTGGATGTTTTTAACTTATGGTACAGAGGAAATGATCATACAGATAACCTCAGGCATGTGTAGAAAGACCTTCAGAACATCCCCTTGCAGAGGCCAGTGCTGTGGTGTACCAGAGTGAACTGCAACCTGCATATGCACACTAGTTCATATCCTGGTTGCTCAATTTCCAATCCAGCTCCATGCTAGTGCCTGGTAAAGTAGACAAGCATGGTTCAAGTTCTTGGGCCTCTTGGGCCTCTGTACCCAAGTGGGAAGCTCAGATGAAGCTGTTGGCCTTGGCTTTGGCCAGACCCAGCTCTGCCCATTGTGACCTACTGGGGAGTGAACCAGCAAATGGAAGACCTCTCTCTCTCTCTCTCTCTCTCTCTCTCTGTGTGTGTGTTTGTGTGTGTGTTTAAAATTGATTTTTTTTAATTTGACATGTAGAGTTATAGATAGAGAGAGACAGAGAGAAAAGTCTTCTTTCTATTTGTTCACTCCTCAAATGGCAGCTACGGCTGCTGCTGTGCTAATCCAAAGCCAGGAGCCAGGTGCTTTCTCCTGGTCTCCCATGCGGGTGCAGAGTCCAAGCACTTGGGCCATCCTCCACTGCCCTCCTGGGCCACAGCAGAGAGCTGGACTGGAAAAAGAGCAACCGGGACTAGAACCCAGCTCCCATATGGGATACCAGCACTGCAGGTAAAGGATTAACCAAGTGAGCCAAGGCACCAGCCCCCAAAATTGACTTTTAAATAATAAAGAAGTATTCAAAAAAAAAAAACAGAAAAGGAAAGTGATCTGAGTTGGGGGATAATAGAATATCCCCAAACAGTTATGTGGGGCCTGGTGCTGTGGTGTAGTGAGTGAAGTTGCCATCTGCAGTGCTGGCACCCTATATGTGTGCTGGTTCTAGTCCCAGCTGCTCCACTTCCAATCCAGCTCTCTACTATGGCCTGGGAAAGTAGAAGAAGATGGCCCAAGTCCTTGGGTCCCTGCATCTGTGAGAGGACCTTGAAGAAGTTCCTGGCTCCTGCTTCGGATCAGCACAGCTGCTGCCATTGCAGCCATTTGGGGCATGAACCAGTGGATGGAAAACCTTCTTCTCTCTCTCTCTCTCTTTCTTCCTCTCTCTCTCCCTCTCTCTCTTTCTCCTCCTCTCTGTAGCTATGATTTTCAAATAAATAACTCTTTAAAAACAAGAGTCATGTGCTTTCTGGAATGGAGGAGAGGAAAAGGACAGTATGTGTGGCCACAGAATGGCCCCCAAAATCTGACAGGAGGGGTTTCCTTCTCAGTGTTTCACAGACCCTTTCCTGTGTTTGTCGACAACTATTGCATACTCTGGCCTGGCAGCAGTCTGGCTCAGGGTCTTCTTTGCAGAATCAACTATATCTCAACCTCATTATCAGCTATGTTTGCATTGTGTCTTCCCATGCAGTTATGGAATAATAGAAATCTCATCAAAAACAAGCTTTACTTGGGAGATAAAGTCCCCAAAGCTACAATTTGTATAAAAAGTGATATTACAATCTATTAGGAATTGTGAACTCTGCAAAAACCAGATTGTATTTGCAGGAAAAAAAAGTTTTTGTTTAAAAAATTAACCAGTAAGTGAAATCTATTTGGAAAAAGCAATCTCATGTAAAATCTAAGACTCTTCTCACTGCTGCATTGATCTTTCCTTGCAGATTTTCTGTCAGAGGCATTTTTAGCAGTAGAACAAAACCAGATTTTATAGAACTCCCCTCTTCTGCCCGACCCCATCTCCTGCCTGTTGTAGGCCTTTTTCTGATTGGATCTCTGAGCTAGTTTCCATGGATGTTGAGCTATTAGGCCCTCAGGACATTAAGGCCTTAAAGCTTCTAGGGATAGAAGAAGCCTCAAGAGATTATGGGAAAAGGAGGGGAAGCAGAATCAGGAATCAGCTTCCACACTAGCCTGTGCACTCTACAGTTTCAGAATCAATTCCAGCTCCACTCCTGGTTGTGGAAGAGGCTCTGGGAGTCTGGCTATGAGAACCTGTGAAAACTAATCTAGATTCTTTACTTGTCCTTTGGACCTCAATTTCCTGAAAGGCCACGCTTGGCACTCCAAGTGAGCCCTGAGAGTGCCCTGCTGAACTGGAGATATCTTGTCTTTAACTGTTGATGAATTTACCCTAGAGTCCTAGGTATTGGGCCACTGGCTGCTTCCCTGCCCTTGGCTTGTGAAACAACTTGCTGGTCATGAGGACAGGAAAAGGTGCTTGGGATCCAGCAGGAGCATACATGCTAGGCCAAGGAGACTGGCACAATTTGGCAGAAAGAAAAATCCACCAGTGGGTGCCCCTAAGCTACCAGGGCCACGGTCATGAGGTCCAATGCATAGGCATGCTGCAGACGATTAAGTTCCTTCAAAGGTCTCTGGCAGAGGGTCACTGCCAGGCTTGAGGGTTTTTGGATTGCCTGTTTGCAATTATCACACATCACCAGTCAGGTTTTCTTGGAAGAGGACAACATGGGCACCTTGCATCCCAGACTGGGGCCTATGTCTGGCTGTGGGACATAGGCTGGGGAAGGATTCAGCCTAGACTCTCCAACTGCCATATGCACACTTCTCCCCAAAGTTTCCAGCCTGTGTTTTCTAGGGAAAAAAGGTTGAGAATGCCTAGAAGTTGGGTCCAAGCACAGAGCTGGACATGCTGTGGGCATCCAATGCTGCAGTTTTGTGGCCTTCTTTTGGTCTTCCCACATAGGCATTGAGTGCCATGTGCCAGGTGGGAGCAAAAAGAAGTGGCTGATTGGGTTTGTTTTGGGGCTTGCATTGCAGGGCCCCTCTGGTTCAGACTGAGCAGGATCAGGCTGAGCAGTGTTGGCTCAGCACAGGGTCTTAGGAGCCCAGAGCAAAAGAGGCAGATTATAGCCTCATCCCCACTGTACTTAAGTCACAGAATCAACAGTGACCCAGGTTGATCCCTGGGCATGGCCTCCCCAGGGCTTCCCCCAGCCCCAGTGGCAGTGTCTCCAGCAGCTTGTCCTGGCCACACTTGGGAACCCAGCATGTGTAGGGACCCTGCTGGAACAGTTGCCTAGCAGTGGTGCTGGACCTCAGAGGCCCCCTCCCAAGCACTGGGGAATGCTGCAGGGACTTAGGGACAGCAGACTCTGGGCAGTGCGGAGGCCCTAAGGGAAGCTGGAGATTGTTGAGGCATGCATCCACAGACACACATAGTCTGGTTGTCCCCAACAACAGCCTGTAGAAATGGAATCTGGCCCCACTGCACTGACCAACCCTAGGAGCTACAGGCGTGGACTGGCAGACACAGACCACTGCTTTTATGGTGGAAGCACCTGTTGGGCTGTGGGGTCAGTGACAGGCATTCCCTATATCTGTGCTCTGTACCCCAGGCACTTCAAGGAAGTTTCCAGGAGTGGCCTGGGACTGTAAAGAGGGCATCTGCCACACTGACCCTGAGCGCAGGCTCAGTGCCACCTCCAGAACCCAGGCTCCAGCAATATAGCAGCTCCAGGAAGGAAAGCTGGGGTCTTAGGTTCCCATGCCCATGAGATCAGGTTCCCTGAAGGCAGCAGTGTGGAACAGGCATGTCCAAGCCCTGAGCTGCATGAACTTTTGCTCTCTGCCCCTTATGTCTCCACCCTACCTTTGTCCTCTCCAGGTGCCTTGGATTGTGTCCACAGGTGATGTCACTTGTGTGTTGCTGGCTCCTCTCTGTTGCATTCCTGGGCAGCCTGGGCACCATGACAGGAGTGGGGTAATTATCAATCATGTGGTGGTCAGAGGCTGGGAGCTCGGCTGTGGGCAGAGGAGCTCTGAGGATCTGTTGGCAGCAGCCCCAAGCTGGTGCCCAGGAGAGAGTGCAGGTCTTCTGGGCTGTGTGTGCAAGTGGAGAGGACACTGAGGCTTGGGTGGTGGCTGACAGTCATGGCACAGTTGTCTCCACTACTCCTCCTACCCCCAGGAGGATCTCATTTTATCCTTAGAAGGCAGAACAGGAATAAAGGGATCCTCACACTGTGGGGGGGATGAATAAAGGTTTAGGTGCAGCTTTCCATTTCTAGGGGAATCAGCTGGACAGTGGGCAGGCATCTGTGTGCATGTGAAGTACTTACCACTGTCCCCTGGCTCTTGGTAGTTTTATGTGACATCGCAATGCTGTCTTGGTGCACACTTTGCCTGTTCTCCATGTCCTCCAGTGCCTCGGGGATGGCTTGCATAGCAAGTATAGAAATAGAAGACTGGTCACAATTACTGTTGCTGCATGCTTGAAGTTGACAAAAAAGGCTGCAAGGCTGAAGGCTAGAGGCTGAGAAAAATTCCTGAGGGATTCAATGACCTGGTCTTTCAGCAGGCCAGCACTGTTTTAGTTGGGCTACATTGCTGGGTTCTTATTGGATAACTCAAGGACATGGAGTTTTCAGGGAAGAACCAATGGCTCTGCATGTGCCTCTGTGAGGCTATGCAGAGAGTCTCAGCCTCTCTCTCAGCTGCAATTCCTCCTTGGTGGTGTGTGATGTGGTGTGGTAGGAATAGCATTTACCAGTAGTAAGTACTTAGAAACCTAAGAGTGAGACACAACATATCTGCCTGACATCACTCAGCTTAAAGGTAGCACAAGTAGGATTTGAAACTATATGATTCAACTCCAGGGTAATGGAGGCTGCAGAGTGCATAATGCCATGTTGGCACTAGCATTTTCTGTGGTCACATATCCATCTGTCTATTCATATCCACATTAACACATGCTCAGCATGGGGTGTTCTCTCAAGTGTATGAATAACAGGCCCACCTGAAGTTCCTGGGTAAAATTTTGAAATAATATTAAGGAGGAAAATGGACCCCAGTATATTCCTAGTACATCTAGAAACACTTCTAAAAAGTTTCTCATGGAATTCAGATCAAAATGGAACCAGATTTTTATTTTAAAACAAGTTGCTCCAGGCCCAGCACTGTGACATAGTGTGTAAAGCAGTTGCCTGCTGTGCCAGCATCCCATGTGGGCACCGGTTTGAGACCTACCTGCTCTACTTCTGATCCAGATCTCTCCTATGGTCTGGGGAAGCAGTGGAAGATGCCCCAAGTCCCTGGGCCCTTGCACCCACATGGAAGGCCTTTTGAAGAAGCTCCTGGCTCCTGGCATCTGATCAGCAGACCTCCAGCTGTTGCAGCCATCTGGGGAGTGAACCAGTGGATGGACGACCTCTCTCTCTTTCTCTCTCTCTCTCTCTCTCTCTCTCTCTCTCTCTCTCTCTCTCTCTCTGCCTGCCTCTCTGTAACTCTGCTTTTAAAATAAACAAATAAGTCTTTAAAAAGTTGTTCTATATCAGGCACAATTTTGGACACCCACAGTGAAAATGATCTGAGTGGACCTAGTACTATATCCATGACAGAATCTCAACATTAGTGTGGATATTGATAAAGTCCTACATACACTTACAGGAGGGGTTTTCCTTCACAGTGTGACCACAGACCCTTCACTGTGTTTGTGGAAACCCACTGCACACTGTGGTCTGACAGCTGCTTGGCATAGTGACTTACTCACAGAGTCAGTACAACCAGTCTCTTTCCCAGCTGTCTGCACTGCGTCACTGAATGCAGTTCTCTTAGTAACAGAAATCTCACTGATAGCAGGCTTTTCTTTGGAGCTAAACATAATCTCCAAATCCACATGTGTAAGACCTTGAAAATGATGTATTTTTGGCAGAAAAACTTTGAATTACACTTTTACCTAGAATACTTCTGTTCAAAAATCCCTTGTAAATAATTTACTTCCTCTTCTTTGTGAACAACTATAAAGCTGAGGATTTTATTGAACATGAGAGGATGTTTTAAACAAACCTACACACAGCTGCTCCATTTAAACTTTACTGGTTTTAAAAGAAATTTCATTTCCTTTGTTTTTATTCTCAACAGACTTGCTACTTTCTTAATTGTGACAACACTTTCAAACTACATTTTTCATCTTTGTCATCCTTCAATATTAAAATTTTAAATGAAATGCAACATTCTACCTCTTATATTTCATATTAAACAGTTACTTTAAAGGTTTTCATAACTGATTTTTAACTATTAGAAATTTGGGGTGGGGGGCAGTGCTGTGGCATAACAAGTAAAGCTGCCGCCTGCAGAATCAGCATCCCATCTGGGCACTGGTTTTGAGTCCCAGCTGCTCAATTTCATTTTATTTACTTATTTTTTTTGACAGGCAGAGTGGACAGTGAGAGAGAGACAGAGAGAAAGGTCTTCCTTTTGCCATTGGTTCACCCTCTAATAGCTGCCACGGCCGGCGCGCTGCGGCCAGCGCACAGTACCGCGCTGATCTGAAGGCAGGAGCCAGGTGTTTATCCTTGTCTCCCATGGGGTTCAGGGCCCAAGCACTTAGGCCATCCTCCACTGCACTCCCTGGCCACAGCAGAGAGCTGGCCTGGAAGAGGGGCAAACAGGACAGAATCCGGTGCCCCAACCAACTGGGACTAGAACCCAGTGTGCCAGCGCTACAGGTGGAGGATTAGCCTATTGAGTTGCAGCGCCAGCCCCAGCTGCTCAATCTCTGATCCAGCTCTCTGCTATGGCCTGGGAAAGCAATAGAAGATGGTCCGGCCAGCACCTTTGCTTAACAGGCTAATCCTCTGCCTTGCGGCAAAAGCACACCAGGTTCTAGTCCCGGTTGGGGTGCCGGATTCTATCCTGGTTGCCCCTCTTCCAGGCCAGCTCTCTGCTATGGCCCAGGAAGGCAGTGCAGGATGGACCAAGTGCTTGGGCCCTGTACCCTCATGGAAGACCGGGAAAAGCACCTGGCTCCTAGCTTCAGATCAGCGAGATGCGCCAGCCGCAGTGGCCATTGGAGGGTGAACCAATGGCAAAAAGGAAGACTTTTCTCTCTGTCTCTCTCTCTCACTATCCATTATGCCTGTCCAAAAAAAAAAAAAAAAAAAAAAGATGGTCCAAGTCCTTCAGCCCCTACGCACTTGTGGGAGACCTGTAAGAAGCTCCTGGCTCCTGGCTTCAGATTGGCACAGCTCAAGATGTTGCAGCCATCTGGGGATGGAACCAGCAGATGGAAGGTCTCTCTCTCACTCTTTCTTTCTCTCTCTACCCCTCCCTCCCTCTCTCTGTAACTCTGAACTTATCAAATAAAAATAAATAAATCTTTAAAAACATTCTTTCAGTAAATCCAATATCCATGTTATATCAGTGCACAGCTCACTTGATTTGTGCATTTTTGAAGAGGGGGACTGCAGTGAGAAGATGGCCCTGTGTTCATGGATGTGGAGGCTTATTTTTATCAAGATATTAGTACATTATGTTTATTGGCTTTACCAAAACCACAAGGTTTTCAAATTTCAGAGTTACACATGCTCTTCTACTGTTGTGATGATGTTTGTAATTTATTTTTAAAAAGTCTTGTCTTGGGGCCAGCGCTGTGGTGCAGCAGGTTAATGCTCTGGCCTGAAGCACCGGCATCCCACATGGGTGCTGGTTCAAGTCCTGGCTGTTCCACTTCTGATCCAGCTCTCTGCTATGGCTTGGGAAAGCAGTAGCAGATGGCCCAAGTCCTTGGGCCCCTGCACCTGTGTGGGAGACCAGGAAGAAGCTCCTGGCTACTGGCTCCTGGCTTCGGATTGGCACAGTTCCAGCTGTTGTGGACATCTGGGGGGTGAACCAGCAGATGGAAGACCTCTCTCTCTACCTCTCCTCTCTCTGTGTAATTCTGACTTTCAAATAAATAAATAAATCTTTAAGAAAAGTCTTATCTTTCTAAATATGAGAAGTATTGATTTTCACAAATCAATCATTTATTCAAAATTGGAAAGAAATGAATGAAAGAACAGAAACCCAGAAACACTCAAATATAGGTAATAATTTAGAATTTAATTTTCCAGGGGCTGGCACTGTGGCACAGTGGGTAAGCCTATCACCTGCAGTGCTGGCATCCCATGTGGATGGCCCAGTTCTTGGGCCATTGTACCCCATGGGAGACCCAAAAGAAGTGCTTGGCTCCTGTGTTCAGATTGGTGCAGCTCGGCTGTTGGTGGCCAACTGGGGAGTGAACCAGCAGATGGAAGACCTCTTTCTCTATGTATATATGCCTCTCCTTCTCTGTATAACTCTGACCTTCAAATAAATAAATAAGTCTTTAAAAATTTAATTTTCCAAATAGTTTCATATAGTTTTCATTAGTTTCCAATAGTTCCATATTGTTGCCCTGTTAACTTGGAGAAATTAGCTTTAGGTTTTATGACCCTATTACTTTTGTGATTTTATGACTATTTTAAAATTTGCATTATTTGAAAGAAGTTAAACATCTTTTCATTTGATTATTGTTTTTACCTCTTTCCTACTGGACTTTTAACATTTTATCTGTTGATCTCTTTAATTATTAACATCATTAAACCTTGGACAACAATGTAAATTACAATATTACCTCAAAACATAATGAAATATTGAGTTAAAAATAAAGAAAAAAACAAAAGTAAACTTATGATGGAATAAAAATTCTTTTTTTTTGACAGAGTGGACAGTGAGAAAGAGAGAGAGACAGAGAGAAAGGTCTTTCTTTACCATTGGTTCACCCTCCAATGGCTGCTGCAGCTGGTGCGCTGCAGCCAGTGCACCACACTGATCCAAAGCCAGGAGCCAGGTGCTTTCTCCTGGTCTTCCATGTGGGTGCTGGGCCCAAGAACTTGGGCCATCCTCCACTGCACTCTCAGGCCACAACAGAGAGCCAGACTGGAAGAGGAGCTACCAGGACAGAATCTGGTGAACTGATTGGGACTAGAACCCAGGGTGCCAGCACCGCAGGTGGAGGATTAGCCTATTGAGCCAGGGCATGGGCCAAAAATTCTTAATTTTAAATATGTAAAACCCAAAAGTCTGAAAAGAAAACCAAGTCATAAATGGCATTTTTATGTCAACAAAGACCTCTAACTAAAGTATTCTGAAGTTTCATTTCTCAAAATAAAAATTCAATCCCCTAAAGTTGAAGTTGCAGCAGATTAAGCTACTGACTGAGATGCTGACATTCCCTATGAGCTCTGGTTTGAATCCTGGCTGCTCCACTTTTGATCCAGCTCTCTGCTAATCCATCTAGGAAAGGAGCAGAAGATGGTCCAAGTGCTTGGGCCTCTGCCATCTATGTGGAAGACCAAATGCAGTTCTTGGATTCTGGGTTTGGCTCAGGCCATTGGGGCCAACAAAGGAATGAAACAGCAAATGGAAGATCTGTGTGTGTGTGTGTGTGTTGCCTGCTCCAATGTCTTCCCATTCCTGACTGGTGGTCTTACAAGTTATCCTAGGAAACACCCCATCACAAAACTCTGCCCCATTCTGGCTGAAGAGCCCCTTTTCATGAGGCAATCAGCTGACAGGCTGTGGGTCATGACTGCTATGTGGGCATTGAGCACATACTTGACTGAGGGTAGAGGGGTCTACCTATGAACTCTCTCTGAGACTGGAGGGAGTGGTGGTCTTTCTCCTCCACTCCACCCCACAAGAGAGGAGATTCCTTCCTGGGCAAAGGCAGCTTTGGGATCCTGTGGGCTCTTCCTCAGGAAGAGCAAGCATGAGTGGCCTTTCAGTGTGTGAGGCAACACCACGGTGGCCAGTTCACCTTGTCCTTCATGGCCATGATTGCCTGGCTATCAGGAACTTAGCAGGGATGCATCTGGGGCAACTTGTGCAGACTCCACCATCAGCAGTGACCCAGTGTCCTTTGAAGGACCTCTGCATAGGTAGGCATAGAAGGGTGCTGGCTCAACCCATCATGACATCGCAATCATCCATGACACCTCTCTAATCTTCAGTCTCCTCTTCTGGCTCACAAAGGACAACCCTTGCCCTAAGAATGGATGGGACAACAGGAGGTGGGAGCTCAGTGAGGACAGTGTGGAGAGTAGCACCTGAAACTTCAACCCACGACTCCTATGGAAAGCCATTCATCTTCCTTTTGTTGTGCCTTCCAGGAAATCCAGGAATGCTGAGTTGCTTCCTATAGGCCCAGAGGACCCTTGCTCCAGTTTGGACTGTGACTCAGGACCTGCCTTGTATCTATCCATGGGGCCAACAGAATCAAGCTGGACAGCTAGCCCTGTACCTTGTTGTAGGCTGCCAGAAAGAACCAGGCCCAGAGAGCTGACTGTGCAGGTAAGCAGGATTCCCTGGGTGGGTGAAGTGCCAGATCCCAGAGGGCTGCTGCACAGTATCAGAGCCTCAAGTGAGCCCTGCTGTGTTCAGTCCATGCACCATCTGCTTTCCACTGCTCAGTGCTGTCCCAGTGCCATCTATCACAGCTGGGGACACCAGGATCCCTACCCACCAGCTGAACACCAAGTTGTCCACTCCTTTGAGCTCACTGGAAGGTTTCCATGGTAGCCACAGGAGGTGTGGGGTTGGGGCAACCACCAGAAGCCAGCATCCTCAAAAAAGTTTCTAGTAGCCAGGATCCGGGCCCAGCATCCTCAAGTAAGTTTCTAGTAGCCAGGATCCGGGCCCAGGAGAAGCCTAGTAAGAAGTCTGGGCTGAGGATGAGGGTGTCACCAGTCCCTTAACTTCTGAGGATGGGATCTTTCCCATCATCAGGGCACCTCAGCCCTGGATTTTCTGAGTGAATCAGGGAAAAAGGGAGGATGCAGTTGTGGTGTGGACAGCAGAAGGAGAGAAGAAATTTCCAACTATGATTGAAGCCAAAGGAGGCCCAGATGGGCAAGAAGGGGCCCTTGAGGGTTTCCACACCAGACTGTAGAGCCAGTGGGCAGTAAAATGGCCTGTTGCTGCAAGCAGGAGCCCAGGGACCACAAGGGACTCCATACTCTGGGGGCTCTGAGTGGCAGGGAACCCTCTGCTTGGCCATGGGTACCCCTGGGAGGCAGAGTGAGTGGAGGTGCCATGATTGAGCACTTGACTGTTATGGCTAACATTAAGAGTTATGACTTTGTCTAGACAGGTCAGTCAACTGAGCCCCCAGGGCTGGGGCACTTTGCAGGGGTGGGAAGGGACTTGACTGGGAAGTGTGAGCAGGCCCTGGAAACAGGTGAGTGAGGGTTAGGACAAGGAGGGCTTGTGCAGAAATGGAGATGGGAGCATTGCATGTAAGCAGCAGGACTTGGAAAAGCCTGTGCCATTTGGACAGAATGTTGGGGTAGCAGGGCCGGCAAAACAGAGTTGGGGAAGCAAAGGAGGACTCAATCTTAGAGCCTGATTCCAGTGTGGGATGGTGGGTGGAGTCTCCTGGGCTTCCCGCCTCAGTGGATTGGGCAGACCTGTCTCCCAACAGAAAGATGGCACCCTCAGACCAGTGGATTTGACCCTCACTTGCAGCCTAGAGAGGGGTATTGGTGAGAATTCAGCAGGGTCAAACTCAGGTGTAGGGGGTTCATGCAGCTTAGTGGAACCACCTCCTTTACATTTCCTTCCAGCTGGTGGTGGCAAGGAGGTCTAGGTGCCTCAAGTGGTCCTATGTCACCCCCTGAGGGTTTTGCTCCAGTGGAACTTGCTCTGCTCTTGTACTGGTTCAAATGTGTGATGATCCTCAGGCACCAGACATGGAAACATGGAGTAGAAACCTGTGGATGGGAAGTTGGGCTGCCCGACCCACAGGCTGACTGGGTCTCTTCTGGTCTTCCCTAAGTTTCAAGCTCACCAACCCAGAATGGTGCCCTCCAGGCAACTAGATGTGCTCAGCACTTATCCTTCCCATGCCATCCCCATGGGCTTAGTACTCCACATGCCATTGCTCTCCCTCCCACACAGAGCCTTATTCCCTTTAGCATGGGGGCCATGCAGGTCCTGGTGCCAATCACATGTTACTGATCTCTGACAGGCACACCAGGTGTCTGACCTCACTGGTGATCATGGGCAGCATGGCCATTGTGGAGGTGCACTTAGTAGAGCAGAACCAGGGATCTTTAAGATTGGAGAGTGCTGCTCCTGCTGGTGGGTGTCTTGGGCTACCCTCTAGTGCTGCACTATATGACTGCATGGGTGGGTTCTGAGGTGTGCACTGCCAAGCACCTACACCATGATTCTCTGGGTCCTGTACATCTTAATATTGGAAATGACGATCTGCTTCATCTGCCATAACTACAAGATAGCATGGAGCAGGGTGGTAAAATTCACTCATTGGTGCGCAATGATGCTGCTGCTGCCGGTGTGCATCCTCAGCCTCTTTCTGCTGCTTGCAGTGTGAGGTAACCAGTTTAAAGGGAGGGAAACTGACTGCTAAACCACACTCTTCTTAGAGCACCAGGGAAATAGCATGTCCCTTTATAATGAATTGACATAGCTGAAATGGGAAAATACTGGGGACTATAATGGAAAACAAACTAAAACTATGCTCATTATTATTATTTTGTAATCATTCATCAAGTTTATATTGTGAAATATAACCAGTATCAGCTCTAAATTCTTACCCATTCTTTGGTATTTCTGGATTTCCTATCAGGTCCCATTCACATGTCTTTTCAACTGTCAGTAATGATTATTTTGTGAAAATTAGCATCACACTTTCATATCTTCAATAGCAAGTCTTTAAGGCATTCCCAACAAGTATTATCACAAGAGTAAATGAAAGCATGGTAACTCAAAAATTTTAAAGCCTTGCCATCATTATTTTGCTTATGTAAAATGAATAAACATATACAGAGCTCACATTGTGAGAATAGATAATTGCTTATTAACACAGAAACACCTTCGCTGTCCATGCTCCCATCTAAGGCCTCTCATTAGAGAATGTGTATACATAAATGTTCACTGATATGAAACAGATGCTAGATTTTACCAAAAGAATTATTGGCTGAGAAGTTGACATATGATGGAAATTATTTATCTCGGGATGCATTTTTCTGTAGTGTGTACAGTATATGCAATAGAATGTGTACATTAAAATAAGCCACTCCACAGATGTAATTGTGTTAAATCACTTACCCCCGTCAGGAAGGTGTTCTGTTAGGGGATCACAGGTAGCTCGGAAACCAGCTGAGGTTTTGTTTTTCTTTCAGCTGCTCAGAGAGGCAGCCTAGGTGCTGTTATCCATCTCAGGTGCTGAGAAGCCTGTGGGGTTGGGAGCCCAGGGTTCCGGGTTACAGGACGGGCTTGGCCACAGTTGCTGCTGAGCTCACACTTCTCCCCATCCACCAATGTTTGCAAGGGGTTCTGGTATCTATAGTTCCCGCCACTTCTGAGCATCAGGAGCAGCTGCTCTCAAGCATCTTCACCCTCGTTGGCAGCTTTGCGCAGCTTCCCAAGGGCCTTTGGTGAGAAGCAGCACCGAGAACCTGATTTAATCTCATTTGCCATTCTCAACAGCCGACGGAGGACATCAACATCCATAGACACTCGCCCTTTACATGGGAAGGTAAGACTTTCAGGTCCTAGACTACTGCCGATCTTCCCAGCCAGAGAAACCTAAGGTTAGCCCTGTAGATGAGTCACCTGTCTCGCCTCGACCCCAACAGAAAAGCTCAGAGCTTCCTCAATCTTGGCTCACAATGACTGTTGCCAAGCAACGCCGGTAAACGCATGCCCAATCGCAGCCTCTAGGAGCCAGGCGCTGCGCATGCGCATGGAATTCCAGTCCCCAAGAATTATCAGCACTGATATGCAGGGTCCTCAACCTCTGTTGCATTGTTTCGTTTTCAAATGTGGGTGGTTTCTGGCTGACTGTTGGAAACTGTTTTGTGAAAGATTGTTATGTGGAACTTTAAAAGGCTGAAGGTTTTGTTCAGAGTAAACTCACCAAAAATCTCTGTAAATTGCCTTAGCCCTCAGTTCCACATCCATCCATGGGATGGCATAGGAAGGATTCTAGCCATTTTCCACGGGAATTCACAAAAAGATTGTGTTTTCATTTTTAGTAACTGTTGCCTTGTGTATCATTGATGGCATTCTTAGGAGGAGAAATCAGAGCACATTGTCCAGGAGACAATAAAATTTGTTTCTGCAAGCCACCTACTCCTCTCATTTGGCCCAGCTGGTCTTAATATTTTCTTCATTTTTTTGTAATTTTCTCCAAGTGAAACTTTATTAATCCATGGTTTTTTTTGAAGTGTGATATAATATGTATGAATCTCTTAAAATGATGTTTCATTTTCCTAAACAGTTCATATTTTTGCATTAGGGCTTGAATGAAAAATGATCAAATCCACTAGCTGGAAAGGATGGAATTCTATGTGGAAGTTAAGTACTTTTTTATTGTTTTTTGCTATTTCCTACTTTCTTGAGCCAGTGGCATCTTCCTGGTAATTCATAAATATTTTCTCTGCATGATGACAGGGAAGTGCGAACTGGGTGAGGAGGAGGACAGATCTGGGAGTGGGAGCCTGAAATTGATTGATATCAATTTGGTCCACAGCCAACAACCTTTTAGACTTAAAGGGAAAGGAACTTGCTAAGGCTGAAATCTGCAGAAATTTCCACTTTAACCCAAGAGAAATGCCCCATGGTTGTTCCCATGTTGATCAGTGACCAGGCACCTCAGACATTCAAACAAGCCCATGCACCCCAGAAGCTAGCCCAGCCATCTTCCTCTAGGGCATGAGCACACTCTTTCCTAGCTAGCAGTGTGATGTACTGTGTACTAATTTTCCATCTTGCACTGATGGGATGGGACCAGGAAGGATCCCAGCAGCCATTAACATCTTGTACTTCCCTGCAGTAAGGCTCTTTGGTGAATGGACCTTGCTCCTACAAATTTCTGCCACTTATGCTAAGTTAAAGTGTGTTCATGAAGAGTTGACCCTGGGCTCTTGGCAGTGCTGGCTTCCTAGACAGTGACATGCTGAGAGCTTACAAATGAGGTGTGTGTTCTTGACCAGGTCTGAGTTGTTTTGCTCATGTACTCCTCACTCTTCCAATACATCCCACAGGGAACACATGTCTTGAGTCCAGCATGACCACTGCCTAACAGAGGGTTATCCAACAATCAGGAGTTTCCTCTGCATCAGTTGGCCTAGTCCAATGGGCACAAGAATAACCCATAGCCTAGGAGTTATGTTTATAAGTTGACTGTCCAAAAGCACAGTCCTTGCACAACTTGCTTTATCCATCTAAGATTTCTCATCTTTAAAATGGACATAATAGCAGAACTTGCTTATTAGGGTTTTTCTGTTTCTGGCTTATTTCACTTAACATGATGTCCTCCAGTTCTATTCATTTGCTGCAAATAAGATTTCAGTCTTTTTAGGGTGGAATTGTAGGAGCTTTTTTGGGGAAGTGCTTAGGTTTTGTAAAAATCATATAATCTGAAAAACATGGATATTTTGAGCTTCTATTCTCCATTTTTGATGACTTTTATCTCTGTCTCTTCTCTAAGTACTCTTGCTAACACTTCCAATAATATATTGAATAAGAGAGGTGAAATAGACCATCTTTGTTCTATAAAGTATATTTCTTCTATAGCTTATTTATTGAAAGTTTTTATCATGGAGGTTTCTGATTCTTAACTAATGCTTTTTATACATCTATTGAGATAATCATATGGCTTTTTTGTTCTTCATCCTATTTGGTGTGATCTATTACATTTGTTGATTTGTGAATGTTGAGATATCATTGCATCCCTGGAATGAATCTCACTGTATATGATGTATTATCTTTTTATGTAGTGTTGGTTTTGCCTTGCTAATATTTTTGAGAATTTTTGCACCTGTGGTCATCAGGAATATCAGTCTGTAGTTTTCTATTTGTGTTGTAACCTTCTTTTATTTTTGTATCATAGTAACACTGGTGTTATAAAAAGAGTTTGGCAGAGTTCTATTTTTTCAATATTTTGGATGGTTCCCAGGGAGAGCATTTCCCTTGGGTCTTATGTTGTGGTCTGGTCTCAGGGCAGAGCTGTTCACCTTCCATTGGAAGCAGGTGTGGTTTCTTATTGGTTCTTCCTTTCATTCTGTGACCACACCACACTTCTGCTTCTTTCTTTCCTCTTCCACATCCTAGATAGGCCCTTGGGGTTTTGTCAGGGTAACAGTTAATGGTACACTTTTGGAGGGCCTCTGAGTTCCCCTGGTCATGCTGGGAACTTCATGTTGCTAGCTCAACAGCCTATTTTCTGGAACCCTGCTAACCCAGGCTTGTCTGTGCAGGGAATGAAAAATGGAACAGCTTCAGTGTCTGGGATTGGATTTGGGATTAATTGCCCCAACCCTCATGCCCAAACTCGGTAAAAGGATTTATGATTTAATACCCAAATATTTGCATTAGCAATTAATAAAGAGGGACAGCAGTGGCCAAGGGTTTGTCTTTTGGAGGAGACTCCTAACTGTGTGGTTTGCCAACCCTAGTGGGTGCCTGTGCTTTATCAAGACTTCCCCCCCAACCTCCATCCCAGTGTCCACTCCTGTCCTGCAGCCAAGCTGAGGCTACATAGAGCACACATGCATCAGTGTGATGGAGTCCATTACTCAGAGAGCAAACCAAAGAGACACAATCCTAATGGTCCTTGGCTAATCTATTAGGATGTGGTAGCTATTTTAAGATAATTCACATCTGGTTCAATTTATATTACTTTTAATGTCAGACTAAACAGCTTAAACTGGATAGCCTGGTGTTCCTTCAAGCCTGTGCCACCTCTCAGTGTGGGAGTGAGTCTGTTTGAACTAACAGTAGCCAAAGGAGAGGATAGATTAGTCTCCTGCATTTTCAGTTTACCTCTCCCATGGAAATTCAGTCATGCAAGTGAGCTGTGGTGAGCACAGTTGAGGCCCCAGTGTCTTGGCTGTCATGCCTGATATACAGCATCTGTCTTATGGATAGTGACTCAAGGGAAGATATATAAAATCTCTTGGCAACACTCATTAAGAATATAGCCTTTCTCAGTTGGAACTGGACAGGTTGATAAATGAATGACCTGAGATACAGCAAGACTTGTCTGGGAGGTGGAGGAAAGGGAGCCAGAGTGCAGCTTCCGTGAGATGAGCCTGAGCTGGGAGGAGGTAAAGTTGTAGCCCACATGCCTCAGGCTCTTGCTGTTCACCCTTTTGTAGGTTTTCTTGAAAGCATGTTTCTTCATGTGTTATATGCTTTTAGAACAGTTGGCAGAGACTTAACTGTCTGATTTTTAAGGTGTTTTTACTGACAGATATTCTGTTTCACTGGAGTGTGATCCAGGGGCTGCTAGTGATGTCATCCCAGAGGTGGAGACTGCAGTTGTTCATTCAGTGTGCAGCTGTCTGTGCATCATGACCTGACCTCCCAGGTGGTAAGTTTCAAGTGGTGCAATACAGTGCCATTGCATGTATTATTTTATGAACCCAGAATAGGAACATTTTGGTTTTCAAATGAGCTAGTTCTAGCTAAGCTCTTTAACTATCTCTCTATCCATCCACCCATCCATCTGACTATGCTATATCTATCCATCCATCTTCCTATGTACCTACCTATCTATCCTCTATCTGTCATTGTTCAGAAATGCAGATTTCTTGTCTAGCTTGCTTTTGGTTTTATGGTTTGGAGAAAGACCTGACTTGTGCAATTCCTGCTTTTTGGAATTTAAGAAAAGTTACATATTCACCTGCAAAGGTGCAGTAAGTGTTTGCAATCTTTTACTAATATCTAGAGAAAAAGGCATTCTCTGTATTGGGGGCACAGGATCCAGCTGCACCTGTTATTTTCTTCTCTTTCATTATTTCCATCCTTTAGGTCTATGAGAGACAATTCCCAACAGGAAGTGCTAGGAACAGGAAGTGCTAGAAAAGAAACCACTGAGCAGATTTGGAGGCAACATTGTAGAGCAATTGTATCTGGTTTGTGGTGATTTCCCTAGAACTTATTCAGGCAGCCCAGAATATGCTTCCTAAAGTATTTTTTCTTCAGAGGGACCTTGGCCATTTTCCAGTTCTTCTTGCTGTTCAAGTAAGGAAAAGATTTGCCCAAGATCACATGGATTGGACTATGATAAGGCTCAGAAAAATTAAGACACCCCATTATTTCAAGGTAATCCGGGCTTGACCAAAGTTACTCCATTTTTTGGACAAAGCCCCAGGTTGTTAGCTTTGGCATAGGTTCCAGAAAGTGTTTTTTTTTTCTGGGTCTGTTCCAGGAAATATTTTTCTCAGCTCAGACTTGGATCTCTATTAACTGCTGCCTTCTGCTTCTGTAAACATTCTTGCTGCTTTCTTAAGGTAATGACTGAAGGAATTGTATAAAACAGTTTAAAAGATTCAGATAACTGTTACTTCTTACTCTGTAAAATGCTTACAGCTGGATTGGATAAGAAAATGGAGAATAAGATTTGAAGCAACGTGATTGGCTAGCAGAACCTGTGCTTGGACTCTGGAAATAAGCCAAAGAGAATATGAGTTGAAAACTTAAAACCATTGCCCTCCTCACTGAGGCATGGCAGTCTCCAAGGTTCCAATGGGATCTATCATAGCCAGGCATGGCTTTTAATACAGATTCTTTTTTTTTATCTTTGTGTCAACATGATCTCTCTCACTCTCCATTACAACAGCACCCAATGAGTCAAGGAAGGGCATGGAGTCCTGGTTGTGGCCCTGCTTTAGGTGTGTTAGAATTTGTGTTTGCCCCTCATGTTGTCTCTGAGACAGTGCCTTTGAAATGAGGTGGACCTATGTTAATTTGTAGAAACATTATTGTTTGCAAGGCACCTCCCAGGTCTCATCTAATTTGATCTTCCCGGTTGATTGACATTAAAGGGATCCTGTGGATGAAGAAGCCAAGGCTCTGAAATGGGTGGTTCTGTCATCCCTGGACTTTTGCCTCCTGAGTCTATGTGTCCCTTCAAAGGGCTTAGGGGTTCAGTCCCACATTTTCCCAGTGCCAGTGTTCCCATTCTCATTTCCTGAGTTTCTCTTTTGGGACACACTGTACCACCCTTCAAGGCTTTTCCTTCCTATATTGGAACAATGTTCCAGATAGTTGTCTGGGTGTTGTGATTGAAACTGAGAAGCCTAGAAAGTCAAGTCATCATTTTAGATGTCACTCTGCTCTGCACCTTCCACAGCATGCTATAAACAACTGGGTGTTCACATGAAGCTGTTCTTTGCTTGTCCTTTGGGAAATCTTGGTCCAGTCACCACCATTGATGCCCTTCCTGTGTGTGAGCCTGTAAGCTCCCTTCTCCCTGGGAATGCTACTTGGCCAGACTCTCAGGGTCTCATCTGGGTGAAGTAACCCCACTGAAATGGTTTCCAGAGCTGTCAGGGACTCAGAGAAGCAGGAAGAGAGAGAGAGAGAGAGAGAGAGAGAGAGAGAGAGAGAGAGAGAGAGAGAGAGAGAGAGAATTTTCCATCTGTTGGATCACTCTCAAATATCTGACATATTGGGATGGGCTAGGCTTAAGGGGCCAGGAACACAACACAGATGTTCCATTTGGTTTGCAGGGACCCAATCACTTGAGAAATCATTGTTGCCTTCTAGCATACACATTGGCAGGAAGCTGCGTTTAGAAGTATAGCTGGAGCTTGAACTCAAGCACTATGACATGGGTATAGATATCCTCAATGGCATTTTAACTTCTGTGCTAAATATCCATTCAATTTTCTTTTCAATGTTTCTTCCAATGGCTATTACTTAATGTCTTTTAAATTTTGCACACTGGGCCTGTGCCTTGATGGAAACCCAATGCTCCCAGACCATGCAGCTCTAGAACCCATTGCAGATGGTGCTTGGTTGCTGGGGTAAACCAGTGGAGTTCAGAGGTTTCAAAAGAATGGTTTAGGAAATCAATGAGGCTTGTGGTGTATGCTGAGGACAGGCTGGCTACATGACAGGGAGATGGACAATGAGATGTCCCTGTCTGAATGTTAATTTCCCTGTGTCCTACCACCATCTCCTATTTTGAGAAGTTCTTGGCCATTGGTAAAACAGAGTTTGCAGATTCAAAAGGCTTCAGTAGCCTAGGCATCTCATGTCAAGAGCCTTGAGTGATCACTGACGGTATACATAAGAATGTTAATTATTAGGACCAGCACTGTGGTGTAGTGGGTATAGCCACTGCCTGCAGTAATAGCATCCCGTATGGGTGCTGGGTTAAGTCCCAGCTACTCCACTTCTGATCCAACTCTCTACTATGGCCTGGGAATGCAATAGAAGATGGCCAAAGTCCTTGGGTCCCTGCACCAATGTGGGAGACCCAGAAAAAGCTCCTGGCTCCTGAATTTGGATCAGTGCAGCTCCAGCTGTTGTGGCCAATTAGGAAATGAACTAGCAGATGGAAGACTTCTTTCTCTCTCTGCCTCTCCTTCTCTCTGTGTAACTGACTTTCAAATAAATAAAATAAATGTAAAAATAAAACTTAAAAAGTATTAATTGTTAAAATTAACAACAATATTAATTGTGTACTAATTTCCCATGCAGGACCTCTATCTTCAAAGAGTTACAGTATTAGAGTTAATGATAAAACTTGTTCTCAAAGATTTACTTTCTTTAATGTATTAAGTAAAGATTATTCTTATGTCTCTTAAGTTTTAGTTATGTGTAAATGTTTCTAAGAGATGTGCTATCTTCCTTACGTGTTTCCTTAAAGTTAACTTTGTTGCTCAACCATGAACTCTTGGATCCATGTCTCCCTATAATACTGCTATCTTGTATGTTTTAAAGTCAAGTGGAGAATATGATGGTTCAAGAGCTCAGGGCAGTTAACAAAGCAGTTATTTCAATTAATTTTCTTGTGCAAAATCCTAATAGAATGCTGACACAAATACCTGAAAGGATCTCATGGAATATAGCTAAAGGATGCTTTTTTTCTGCATCCTGTTAAGTTCAGAATCTCAGTTTTTAATTTCTTTTGAATGGACTGACCTGGTTTCTCGTATAATTCAGCAATATGCATGGACTGTCCTCCTCCAAGTTTTCTGGGACAGCCTGCACTTGTCTGGTAATGTACTTGCAAGAGAACTCTGGGAATTCTAGCTAAAAAATAGAGCAATTTTACAATATGTAGATGATAGTCTCATCTACAGCCCCTCCAATGAGGACTCAAATGAAAATACCACCCAGGTTTTGAATTTCCTAGCTGAGCAAGTAAATACAGTTTCCCCAACAAAAGCTCAGGTTTCTAAACAAGAGGAAAATTGTGCAGCTGGTGCTATGGTGTAGCGGGTAAAGCTGCCACCTGCAGTGCCATATAATGATTTATTCATCAATTCAACAAGAAGATGTAGCTATTATAAACTTATATCAACGCTATAACCCAAAAGAATCTGACAGATATCTACAGAGCCTTTCATCCTACAGTTGCAGAATACACATTCATCTCAGCAGTACATGGAACTTTCTCTAGGACTGATTACATACTAGGCTATAAAGCAACTCTCAGCCAATTCAAAATATTCAAATCATACCATGCATCTTCTCAAAACAGAATGGAATGAAGCTGAAAATCAGGAATCCCCAGAGCATATGCAAACACATGGAGACTGAACAACATGCTCCTGAATGAACAGTGGGCCATAGAAGAAAATAAAAAGAGAAATGAAAAACTTTCTGGAAGTAAATGAGGATAACAACACAAAATCAAAATTTGGGAGATACAACAAAAGCAGTGTTAAGAGGAAAGTTTGTAGCAATAGGTGCCTACATCAAGAAATTGGAAAGGCACCAAGTAAATGAGATATCAATGCTTCTCAAGGGTCTAAGAAAACTACAGCAAATCAAACAGAAAACTAGTAGGAAAAGAGAAATAATTAAAACTAGACAAAAAAATTGAATCCAAAAAACCATTACAAAAGATCAGCAAAAAGAAGAGCTGGTTTTTTGAAAAAGATAAACAAAATTGACACCATTGGTCCAACTAATCAGAAAAAGGAGAAGACCCAAGTCAATAAAATTACCAATGAAAAAGAGAATGTAACAACAGACACTACAGAAATAAAAAGAGTCATCAGAAATTACTACAAAGAGTTGTATGCAAACAAACTGGGAAATCTATCAGAAATGGATAGATTCCTGGACACATACAACCTATATAAATTGAACTATGAAGACATAGAAAATTAATTATTTTTTTTAAAAAATATCATGTAGGATCTCTGTCTTTAATGTGCTGTACACTGTTATTTAATGCTATAACTAGTACTCCAACAGTATTTTTCACTTTGCGTTGCCATGTGGGTGCAAACTGTTGAAATCTTTACTTAAGATATACTAAACTGACCTGTATATAAAGAGAATTGAAAATAAATCTTGATGTGAATGGAAGGGGAGAGGGAGTGGGAAAGGGGAGGGTTGCAGGTGGAAGGGAATTTATGGAGGGGGAGCCATTGTAATCCATAAGCTGTACTTTGGAAATTTATATTCATTAAATAAAAGTTAAAAAAAGAGAAAATCTAAACAGACTCATAACTAAGTCAGAAATTGAATCAGTAATAAAGGTCCTCCCAACAAAGAAAAGCCCAGGACTGGATGGATTCACTGCTGAATTCTACCAGATATTTAAGGAAGAACTAACTCCAATTCTTCTCAAACAATTCAAAAAAATTGAAAGAGACGGAATCCATAGAAATTCTTTCTACAAAGCCAGCATCTCCTTAATAACTAAACCAGAAAGAACTGGAGCAGGGAAAGGAATAGAGACCAATTTCTATGATGAACATAGAAGCAAAAATCCTCAATAGAATTCTGGCCAATAGAATGCAACAACACATCATAAAGATTATCCACCCAGACCAAGTGGGATTTATCCCTGGTATGCAGGGATTGTTAAATATTTCAAATCAATCTATGTGTTGCACCACATTAACAGACTGCAGAAGAATAACTATATGATTATCTCAATAGATGCAGAGAAAGCATTTGATGAAATAAAACACTCTTTTATGGTGAAAACTCTAATCAAATTGGTATAGAAGGAACATACCTCAACACAATCAAGCATTATATTGAGTGGGAAAGAGCTGAAACCAAGAGTCCTAGTACCACACAAGGATCCCCACTCTCACCATTGTGATTCAATACAGTACTGGAAGCTTTAGCCAGAGACATTAGACAAGAAAAAGAAATTAAAGGGATACAAATTGGGAAGGAAGAAGTAAAACTATCCTCTTTGCAGATGATATGATTCTTTATTTAGGGGATCCAAAGAACTCCACTAAGAGACTATTGAAACTCATAGAAGAACTTGGCAAAGTAGCAGAATATAAAATCAATGAACAAAATCAGCAGCCTTTGTATACACAGACAATGCCAGGGAAGAAACAGAACTTCCAAGATCAATCACATTCACAATAGCAATAAAAAATATTGAATACCCTGCAATATACTTAACAAAGGATGTCAAAGATCTCTGTGATAAGAATTAAAAATCCTTAAAGAAATAGAAGAGGATACCAAAAAATGGAAAAATCTCCCATGCTCATGGATTGGAAGAATCAATATCATCAAAATGTCCATTCTCCCAAAAGCAATTTATAGATTCAATGCATTACCAATCAAAATACCAAAGACATTCTTCTCAGATAGGAAAAAGATGGTGCTGAAATTCACATGGAGGCACAAGAGACCTCCAATAGCTAAAGCAATCTTGTTCAACAAAAACAAAGACAGAGGCATCACAATGCCAGATTTGAGGTCATACTACAGGGCAATTGTAATCAAAACAGTGTGGTACTCGGGGCACCGATCCTGTCCTGGTTGCCCCTCTTCCAGGCCAGCTCTCTGCTGTGGCTAGGGAGTGCAGTGGAGGATGGCCCAAGTCCTTGGGTCCTGCACCCCATGGGAGACCAGGAGAAGCACCTGGCTCCTGCCATTGGAACAGCATGGTGCGCCGGCCGCAGCGTGCTACCGCGGCGGCCATTGGAGGGTGTACCAACGGCAAAAGGAAGACCTTTCTCTCTGTCTCTCTCTCTCACTGTCCACTCTGCCTGTCAAAAAAAAAAAAAAAAACAGTGTGGTGCTGGTACAGAAACAGATGGATAGACCAATGGAACAGAATAGAAACATCAGAAATCAATCCAAACATCTACAGCCAACTTATATTTGATCAAGGATCTAAAACCAATTCCTGGAGCAAGGAAAGTCTATTCAACAAGTTGTACTGGGAAAACTGGATTTCCACATGCAGAAGTATGAATCAAGACCCCTACCTTGCACCTTACACAAAAATCTACTCAACATGGGTAAAGATCTAAATCTACAACCCAACATCATCAAATCATTATGGAACATTAGAGAAACCCTGCAAGAAATAGGCACAGGCAAAGTCTTCTTGTAAAAGACCCCAGAGGCACAGGCAATCAAAGCCAAAATTAACAATTGGGATTACATCAAAATGAGAAGTTTCTGTACTATAAAAGAAACAGTAAGGAAAGTGATGAGGAAACTGACAGAATGTGAAAATATTTGCAAATTATGCAAACAATAAAGGATTAATAACTAGAATCTACAAAGAGATCAAGAAACTCCACAACAACAAAACAAACAACCCACTCAAGAGATGGGCCAAGGACCTAAATTGACATTTTTCAAAAGAGGAAATCCAAACAGCCAATAGACACATGAAAAAATGTTCAGGATCACTAGCCATCAGGGAAATTCAAATTAAAACCATAATGAGGTTTCACTTCACCCCAGTTAGAATGGCTTATATACAGAAATCAACTAACAGCAGATGCTGGAGAGGATGCGAGGAAAAAGGCATACTAATCCACTATTGGTGGGAATGTAAACTGGTAAAGCCACTATGAATGACAGTTTGGAGATCCCTTAGAAACCTGAATATAGCCTGACCACATGACCCAGCAATCCCACTCCTTGGAATTTACCCAAGGGAAATTAAATTGGCAAATAAAAGCTATCTGCATCTCAATGTTTATTGCAACTCAATTCACAATAGCTAAGACAGGGAAAAAATCTAAATGCCCATCAACAGAAGACTGGATAAAAGAATTATGGGATATGCACTCTATAGAATGCTACTCAGCTGTAAAAAAAAATGAAATCTGTTCACTTGCAACAAAATGGAGGAATCTGGAAAACATCATGCTGAGTGAAATAATCCAGTCCCAAAGGGGCAAATATCATATGTTCTCCCTGATCTGTGACAAGTAACTGAGCATCTAAACGAAAGCTGTAGAAGTAAAACTGACACTATTAGCAATAATGACTTGATCAGCCCTTGTGATGACTGTATTTTCTTTTTCTACTTAATCCCATTAGTTGAACTCTTTAATTGACAACGGTTATTCTTAGATGTTTAAAGTTAACTGAAAATTGATCCCTGTTAAAAATAAGAGTAGGAATAAGAGAGGGAGGTTATGTACAGTTTGGCACATTCTCACTCAGATTTACCCCTAATGGTAGAGCTAGAAACATGCCATGGGACAACAAATCCCATTAAGTTGGCATGTACCAATGCCATCTTACTAGTTAAAGTGATCAGTTTAAGTTCATAATTGACCATAAAGTTAGGATTAAGTATCAAAGGGGTCACATAAATAAAACCAGTGTCTGCTAATGATACTTGATAGAATTAAAAGGGAGAGAACCACCCAACATGGGAAGTAGGACACATAGCAGACTCATAGAATGTCACATGCCCTAAACAGCACACTGGCCTTAGAATCAGCCCTAAAGGCATTCGGTTCTGGCTATAAATCCCATGAGAGTATCTCAGACATGGAAAGCCAAGATACTGTGGTGAAAAATGACCTAAATGAAATATCTCACTGGGTGAGTTCTGAGCAGAAAGAACGGGCCATTACAGAAGGAAGAAGGGAGAAGGGAGAAGAGGACTTCCACTTTGATTTTGTCCTTATCTAAATAAGGTCAGAGTTTTTGAACTCAAGAGACTTCCATAGCCTTGGCAGCTCATGACAAGAGCCTTGGATGGTTACTGACATCATAAATAAGAGTGCCAATTGTTAAATTAACAACCGGAGTGACTCACTGTGCACTTACTCCCAATGTAGGATCTGTGTCCTTAATGTGTTGTACTATGCATATTAATGGTAAAACTAGAATTCAAACAGTACTCTACACCTTGTGTGTCTGAACATGTGCAATCTGTTGATATCCTAGTAAATACTAAGTTGATCTTCTGTATATAAAGATAATTATAAGTGAATCTTTTATTTTTTGACAGAATGGACAGTGAGAGAGAGACAGAGGGAAAGGTCTTCTTTGCCATTGGTTCACTCTCCAATGGCCACTGTGCCTGGTGCACTGCACTGATCCAAAGCCAGGAGCCAGGTGCTTCTCCTGGTCTCCCATGGGGTGCAGGGCCCAACCACTTGGGCCATCCTCCACTGCACTCCTGGGCCATAGCAGAGAGCTGGCCTGGAAGGGGGGCAACTGGGACAGAATCTGGCACCCTGACCAGGACTAGAACCTGGTGTGCCAGCGCTGCAAGGTGGAGGATTAGCCTGATGAGCCACAGCGCCAACCTATAAGTGAATCTTAATGAAGAATGGGATGAGAGAAGGAGTAGGAGATGGTATGGTTTTTGGATAGAAGGGTGGATATGGGATGAAACTGCTATAATGCAAAAGTTGTACTTTCAAAATTTATATTTATTAAATAAAAGTTTTCTTACGAAAAAAAAGAAAGAAAACCCTCCTCATTACAGGAGTTCATGAAAAAATGTAGTTAAAATGTTTTCAATGTATTTTGAAATAGTGGCATTCTAGGAAAAGGGATACTTCAAGGCTCCCTGCCAAAAAATACATTTTAAATGCTAATATCATCTGAAATAACATAAATGGTATCAAATTTTAAAAAATAAAGTAGTTGGGACTGGTGCCGTGGCTCACATGGTGAATCCTCTACCTGTGGCTCTGGCATACCATATGGGCAGTTGCTCCTCTTCCCAGTTGCTCCTCTTCCAGGCCAGCTCTCTGCTGTAGCCCAGGAGAGCAGTGCAGGATGGCCCAAGTGCTTGGGTCCCTACAATTGAATGGGAGAACAGGAAGAAGCACCTGGCTCCTGGCTTCGGATCAGTGCAGCGCCAACTGTAGAGGCCATTTTGGGAGAGAACAAATGGAAGGAAAACCTTTCTCCCTCTCTTCCTCTCTCTCTCTCTCTCTCTCTCTCTCTCTCTCTCTCTTTCTCTCTCTCTCACACACACACACACACACACACATACACACACACTGTCTGTAACTCTACCTGTCTAATAAATTAAAAAAATAAATATAAAGGAGTTAGAAATGTGCCAGGGGATTCCAATACAATCCCATCAAGGTGGCATGTAACAATGCCATCTCACTAGTCCAAATGATTCCAATACAATCCCATCAAGGTGGCATGTAACAATGCCATCTCACTAGTCCAGGTGATCAATTGATGGCTCTGATAGGTCTAAGAGTCAAAGGGATCACACAAACAAGACTAATGTCTGCTAATACTAACTGTTAGAATCAAAAAGGGAGAGAAGGATCCAACATGGGAAGCAGGATACACAGCAAACTCATAGAATGGCAGATGTCGGTAAATAGCACTCTGGTCACCAGAATCAGCCCTTAAGGCATTCAGATCTGGCTGAAGAGCCCATGAGAGTTTTGAAGGCATGGAAAGCCAAGACACTCTGGAAAAAAAAGAAGACCTAAATGAAAGATCTCAGCAAGTGAGATCCCAGTGGAAAGAACAGGGCCATCAAAGAAGGAGGTATCTTTCTCTGAAGGGAGGAGAGAACTTACACTTTGACTACGACCCTCTCAGAATAAGATCAAAGTTGATGAACTCAAAAGACTTCCATAGCCTTTGCAACTCATGACTAGAGCCTAGGGAAATTACTGATGCCATAAACAAGAATGTCAAATTGTTAATTCAACAACAGGATTCTCTCATGTGGGATCTGTACTTAATGTGTTGTCCAATGTGAAGTAATGCTATAACTAGTACTGAAACAGTATTTTACACTTTATGTTTCTGTGTGGGTGCAAACTGATGAAATATTTATTTAACATATACTAAATTGATCTTGTGATTATAAAGATAATTGAAAATGAATCTTGGCCAGCGCTGCGGCTCAATAGGCTAATCCTCTGCCTTGCGGCACGGGCACACTGGGTTCTAGTCCCGGTCGGGGCACCAGATTCAGTCCTGATTGTCCCTCTTCCAGGCCAGCTCTCTGCTGTGGCCAGGGAAGTGTAGTGGAAGATGGCCCAAGTGCTTGGGCCCTGCACCCCATAGGAGACCAGGATAAGCACCTGGCTTCTGCCTTCGGATCAGCACGGTGTGCCAGCTGCAGTGCACCAGCCGCAGTGGCCACTGGGGGGTAAACCAATGGCAAAGGAAGACCTTTCCCTCTGTCTCTCTCTCACTGTCCACTCTGCCTGCCAAAAAAATGAATATTGATGTGAATGGAATGGGAGAGGGAGTGGGAGATGGGAGGGGTGCAAGTGGGAGGGAAGTTATGGGGGCGGGAAGCCATTGTAATCCATGAGGTGTACTTTGGAAACTTATATTTACTAAATAAAAAAATAAAGTAGTTAATCATGGGGCCACCACCTGTGGTTTCAGCATCCCATATGGGCACTGGTTGGAATCTCTGCTGCTCCACTTCCAATCCAGCTCTATGCCAAGGCCTGGGAAAGCAGTGGAGGATGGCCCATGTTCTTGGGC
Organism: Lepus europaeus; assembly: GCF_033115175.1. Classification (NCBI taxonomy): domain Eukaryota; kingdom Metazoa; phylum Chordata; class Mammalia; order Lagomorpha; family Leporidae; genus Lepus; species Lepus europaeus. Next base: position 25,213,377 of record NC_084851.1, on the reverse strand, counting down.
CCCTGTACCCATGTTGGAGACCTGGAGAAGTCTCCTGCATCCTGGCTTAGGATTGGCACAACTACAGCCATTGTGGCTAATTGGGGAGTGAACCTATGGATGGAAGACCTCTCTTTCTTTCTCTGCTTCTCCTCTGTGTAACTCTGACTTTCAAGTAAATAAATAAATATTTTAAAAAATAGTTAATCATCATAATATGAATAATTTATAATTGACGATTGTTCACAGGAATAACTACTGCAAAAGTTTCCAAGGCATTTACTTTATTTTCTAAAACATGAAGACCTATAAAGAGGTATTCCTAAAAAGTTATTTTAAATGCAGATATGCACTAGAGAAATTGGTAATTCTGTAAATAGCACAATATAAATATACATGTTGGGATTTATGCTGGAAGTTTGAGTTTTATGACTATGAGGGGCACACAGTATTTAAATTGCATTTATTGCAACATTATATAAAACACTGACTAAATGATCTTCAGTCTTTGGAGTGAATATCATCTTAAGCAAGGATTTCTTAAAAATTCATAATAATCAGCATACCTATATACCATTACACTTGATAATATGAAAATTGAATATATATTTAATGAATAAATGATTACAAAATGACATCAATAATGAGGATAATTTTAGTTTGTTTTCCATTATAGTTCCTGCTATCCCCCAACCTTACATAATTGCAAATTCTCTTTCTTTGGCCGGTGCCATGTCTCAATAGGCTAATCCTCTGCCTTGCGGCGCTGGCACATTGGGTTCTAGTCCTAGTCAGGGTGCCGGATTCTGTCCCGGAAACCCCTCTTCCAGGCCAGCTCTCTGCTATGGCCCAGGAGTACAGTGGAGGATGGCCTAAGTCCTTGGGCCTTGCACCCACATGGGAGACCAGGAGAAGCACCTGGATCCTGGCTTCAGACCAGCGTGATGCGCCGGCAACAGCGTGCCATCTGCAGCGGCCATTGGAGTGTGAACCAGTGGCAAAAAGGGAGACCTTTCTCTCTGTCTCTCTCTCTCTCACCATCCACTCTGCCTGTCAAAAATTTTTCTCTTTTTTAATTCCTCACTGATTAGTCAGCTGTAGAAGAAAGAGACTCTGTCTTCCTGGGGCTGAGCTGGCTCATTCTCACTTCTAGCATAGCTTCACCTGTCAGCTAGGCTGCCAACTACTTGGGGACAATTTGTTTCTCTAGTGCTCTATGTGGAGAGTGATTTAGCAGTCTCAATCTCTAGAATTTTTTAAAATTTATTTGTTCATTTGAGAGGCAGATTTAAAGGGACAGGGAGAGATAGAGACAAAGGTCTTCTATCCTCTTGTTCATGCCCCCAAATGGCTGCAATGGCCAGAGCTGGGCCGATCAGAAGCCAGGAGCCATCAGATTCTTCCAGGTCTCCCACACAGTTGCAGTGATCCAAATACTTGGGCCAACTTCCACTGCTATCCTAGGCCATAAGCACAGAGCTGGATCAGAAGAGGAGCAGCTTGGACATGAATCAGTGCCCATATGAGATGCTGGGACATCAGGCAGAAGTTTGGCTACTACACTGGAGTGACATCCCCATTCTCTAGTATTCTTCAAGTTGTTAACATAAGCCAAAAGCAACCAGAAGACTCTGCTTGTGCACTGACAGCAGCAGTCAGTGCCTTGCTGGCCTTTGAGTCATCTGTGCCCTGTGATGGTGCACTGCTTTATAGTTATGGAAGATGAAGTAGAACTTGGTCTCGAACATGGAGATGTATGGAAATCAGAGGGTGATGCAGCCAGTCTTGGCCCTATGCAACTTGGATAGCACAGCACCTGCATGAAGCACTTGTCACCCACTAACAAGATAATGCACAAGGTAATGTTACTACCCTCTGATTCTGCTCCACCAGGTCTGCATCCATGATGGCCATGCTGCCTACCATCAGCAGCATGGTCAGGCAAACATTACACTGGTGTGGTGGTGGTAGCACCATGGGCAGTTACTGAGACCATGGTCTAGGTGACGTAGGAATATTTAGGTCATTTGAAGTTCGTGACCAGGCAGTAACACCTCCCTGTCTCTGTGTTGCCATGTTCATCTACCTGTCAATCATGTGACCTCTCCTCCAGAAGCACTTCTTATCTGGGACATAGGGGTGGTACCATATAAACACTTATGTTTTTCTAAGCTCATAAAAAGCCAGGTAGAATGGAAGCTCCAGCTCTCCTCCTATTGGACTCAGAATGAGCAGGAGGGTGTGAACATTCTCTTTTAACTTTCTTAGCCCACTCTCCTTAAATAAAACCCTTATTTACCTATGTATTTTTCTCACTTTGTAAATAACCTTATTGCACTATGGGTCTTGTTCACACCTATACTTAGAATGCAACTCTAAGTAAAAGAAAAGAGTTTGGGTATTAATTTAGGCCCAATCTAGCCCACAACATATTGGTAGAGCCAACCAGGAGACAATCCATTTCTTTCTTCTTTTTTTTTTTTGTAAAGATGCATTGAATTATTTGAAAATCTGAGATACACAGAGAGAGAAGGAGAGGCACACCCACACACACACACACAGAGAGAGAAAGAGAGAAGAGAGAGAGAGAGAGAGAGAGAGAGAGAGAGAGAGAGAGAGAGAGAGGTCTTCCATACACTTGTTCACTCCCTGATTGTCTGCAAGTTTTTTGACAGGCAGAGTGGACAGTGAGAGAGAGATAGAGAGAAACGTCTCCCTTTGCCATTCACCCCTCAATGGCTGTCACGGCCAGTGCACTGTGGCTGGCGCACAGCACTGATCTGAAGGCAGGAACCAGGTGCTTCTCCTGGTCTTCCATGCAGGTGCAGGGCCCAAGCACTTGGGCCATCCTCCACTGCACTCCTGGGCCATAGCAGAGAGCTGTCCTGGAAGAGGGGCAACCGGGACAGAATCCAGCACCCGGACCAGGACTAGAACCCATTGTGCCAGTGCCGCAGGTGGAGGATTAGCCTATTGAGCCACGGCGTCAGCCCCAGGAGCTTCTTCAGGGTTGCCCATGTGGGTGCAGAGGCTCAAGGACTTGGGCCATCTTCCATTGCTTTCCCAGGCTTTAGCAGGGAGCTGGATCAGAAGTGGAGCATCTGGGACCTGAACTGGAGCCCATATGGGATGTTAGCACTGCAGGCGTCACTTTTCCCCATTACACCACAGTCCTAGCACTGATAATTCATTTCAAACACATGATTTTTGCCTCAGCAAATGTGCTTGAGCAAATGCACAATTTTTGCCTTAGGGAATGCACCTCAGCAGCACAGTTTCAGAAGCAACAAGTCTCAGGTTGCTCTTGCCTCAGAATCATGTAGTTTCTGAAGCCTGAAAATGATCCTCCATTCAATCTCTCTTTCCTCAGTGCATGTGGCTTGGGAAGGCTAAGCAAAAATGCAAACTGTATTATATTTTCTGTTCCCCACGTTGGTATCATTAGGGGAGCATAAGCTAAGACTGTTTCCATTAATAGAATTTGGATCAAAAGGTGGGAGGAAAAGGGGTCTGTTTGTGAGTGTTTGCCAATGTTTTAATGCTTCCAAGTTGTCTGTGATGTGTTTGTAAGGATAATTTATGGGGGCCAGCACTGTGATGCAGCAGGTTAAAGCCCTAGCCTAAAATGCCAGCATCCCATGTGTGTACCTGTTCTAGCCCCAGCTGTTCCTCTTCTGATCCTGCTCCCTGCTAAAGCCTGGGAAAGCAGTGGAAGATGGCCCAAGTCCTTGGGCCCCTGCATCCACATGGGAGACCTGGAGAAAACTCCTGACTCCTGGCTTCAGATCGACACAGCTCCAGCCATTACAACCATTTGGGGGTGGGGGGTGAAACAATAGATGGAAGACTTCTCTCTCTGTTTGTCTCTACCTCCCTTTGCAACTCTGTCTTTGAAAGAAATAAAATTTCTTTGAAAGAAATAAAATAAATCTTAAAAAAAGATAATTTATGTATTTGGGGAAGTTAAAACTTAAGCCTTTAGTCTTAGGGGATGATTTTATGGTTACTGGTGATTGCTTTGCCTCAGGATTTTGGTTTTAAGATCTGGCATGCTACAGTGACTTTCCTATGACTGGTTTTGTGTGGCACAAACTGGAAAGAACAGGTTCTGTTGCCTAGTAACCACAATAGTCTCAGGAAATGGGGGTTCAAACTCAGTGGAGGGTCTACTTCCTATGGTAGAGGGTGGGGCTTCAACCCTAATATGTCAGTTTCCACTAAAAACATAGTTGCCAGGAAGGCAGACTCCATGAGGATTTCTGCCCTTACCAGAATATGGGCAACATATCTCATGCACAGAATGGTGCCTTCTGCCTTTTGCATAGCGGTTTACATGTTACTTGCCTGGTTTGCAGTGCAATGTATTTTATCTTAGTTTGGTATTTTGGATTTGTGCCATTGTGCTCTAATACCCTCTGAGAGTGAATCTCTGACTTTGGCGATGGTCTCTGTAACCATCTAAGTGTGAATCTCAGATGTTGGGGAGTTCTCTGTGGCTTCCTGGGATTTTATGTGTCAGTCATGGTGGTGCTCTTCTTGGATAGGGTTTCTCAAATCAGAAGATATTCTCAGTTTTCTTCTGGAATGGCATTTCCCAGACCAGGTGGTATTCTCTATGGCCTTCTTGGACAGCACTTCCCAGATCAAGTGATATTTTTTTTAGTATGTTACTCTTGGTTTATGCTGGTTGTTGAAAACACCTTATGCATGCTTGGTAAAATAATGAATCCCATTTTTGATAAAAAAAATGTTCTCTAGTGTGTCAAAATAATAGCTAATGTAATGTAACCTAGTCATATGTTATCCAAAAGTAGGCTGATGGAGAGCCATGTCTACTTTGTCTTCTCAGGTCCTACAAAGACTATTCAGCTGTATAGTTTTGTATAAATTTCTAGTGACTCATTTTGAAGGGTACAGTTAGAACATTCTATGGGATCCCAAATTTCCAGGAGATGCATGGTAAAAGTAGGTAAAATTAGATTAAAGAGGAGAGAATCTTTCAACATGCTAAGCAGCCCATACAGCAGACTCACAGAATGTAAATCACTTTATGTGTGACTCAGTGTCCTCAGAATCAGTCCATAAGGAATTCTGGTCTGATCAAAAAGCACACAAGAGCATTTGAGGTATTGGAAGTCAGGACATTAGTACAGAGTGTCCCCCCAAAAAAGGACTATGTTTTGCTCAGGTCTTTGTGGAGAAAAATGATCATAAAAAAGACTGTACTTTGAAGGGAAGGGTGAACTTCCACTTTGCTCATGGACTTGTCTAAAGATTGATGAAGTTTGCAAATTTAAGAGGCTTCTGCAGCCTAGGCATCTCATGTGAAGACCCATGAGTGATCACTGACATCATATGTAAGAATGTTAATTGTTAGAAACATGGGTCATTTATAGTCTTTTTAAAAATTATTCATTTATTAGAAAGTCAGAGTTGCAAACAGAGAGAGAAGGAGAGGCAGAGAGGAAGAGAAAGGTCTTCCATCCACTGGTTCACTCCCCAGTTGACTACAACAGCTGGAGCTGCACTGATTCGAAGCCAGGAGCCAGAAATTTTTAGGTTTCCATGCAGATGCAGGGGCTCAAGGACTTGGGCCATTTTCTACTGCTTTCTCAGGCCATAGCAGAGAGCTGGATTGGAAGTGAAGCATCCAGGTCTTGAACTTAAGCCCATATAGGATGCAGGTATTGCAGGCCTCAGCTTTACCCACTACACCACAGTGCTGCCTCTGTTTTATTTTTATTTTTTAACAGTGATTCTTTTCCTCTTTCTACTTTGGTTATCCAAGAGTAACTGTGTTGATTTTTATTTTTTGTCCTCTCAAAAAGCAATCTGAACACAATTATTTCAAATTTATTTGTGTTGGGAAGTATACTGTTTTCTTTTATACACTAACATATAAATTATTGCATTTATTAGTCTTTTCCTTAGAGGTTTAGAAGAAATAAGTAGTGAGAATGTGTATAAATGTCATAAGCATGCTTATGTTTATAGCAACTATGGAGAATGAGCAGTTGAAGGTACCTGAGGAATTGGACAAGAACTCACATAGGTTGCCTGTAAACCAAGTGCTAGGGCTTGATGAGTAAAGAAAATCATTATCTTGCTTCATATTACTATACTCAAAGAATTTCTTAATGTTTGAGGTTGGCTTTTAGCTATTCAAGTTGAAGTTGCCATGATGGTTCTGGAAATCCCAAAAAGGTACCAGTTAACTTGGAGACAATAATGTGATGACAGTAAGTTGCAGAAAAGGGTTAGTGAGTGATTTAAATGTTTCATTGCATTTAATATCTTCACATGACCCCTAAATATGATCTTTTTTGATTTCATATATGCCTATACATGTGTATTTATTCATAAACATTCATGTACTCCTTTCCCCACACACTCATTCACACACACTCAATTATGGGTATTATAATTAAAAATAATAAAATATCTTATAGAAGTTAATTTTTAAGGAAAGAGTAAAATTTAACATTTACAGAATTCATAAGAATATCTATAAAATTTATAAATAAATTGCAAACGTTCTAAATATAACTTTCTGCAGGCCCATGACTTTTAACTTACTGAAGTGAAAATATATAACTTCAGCTTTTTGGAAGAGTGATCATATGTAATGACACCTCAAGAACTCTTGCAGAGCTTCTACCTTCCAGGCAAACAAAAAAAAATCATCATTTATATCTTATCACCATCCCAGAGGATAGTTATTCTTTTTGTTAAAATTTTTAAATTTTATGTAAGTTAGATAAGTTTCATGTTTTCCATATATATATATTTAGAAAAAAGTGATACTTCCTATCCTACTCTCCCTCTAGTCTATGCACCACCACTTCCTCCACCACCCTTGCATATCCCACTCTTAATTTTTACAAAGGTTGATTTTCAATTCACTTAATGATCATATACTTAACCCTACACTTAGTAAAAGAATCAACAGTTTCCATGAAGTAAAACAAACAAACAAACAAACAAAAAACCATTGTTCCTCAATAGAAGAGACAAATGCTGTGACAATCATTGAATCACAAAATGTCTATTTCATGCCAATATATCACATTTCAGGCACTCTGTTACCTCAGATCAGGAGAAACATGTTATCTGTCTTTTTGGGACTGGCTTATTTCACTAAGTATAATGGTTTCCAGTTGCATCCATCTCACTGGAAAAGACAGGATCTCATTTGTTTTTACAGCTGAGTTATATTGCATTGTGTGTATATATCATAATTTCTTTATCCACTCAAAAGTTCATAGACATCTTGTTTGATTCCTTAACTATTGTGAATTGTGCTTCAATGAACATGAAGGTAGATAACAATTTCATATGCTGATTTCATTTCTTTGAGTAAATTCCAAGTGGAGGGATGGCTGAACTCTTATGGTAGGTCTATATACAGATATCTGAGGTATCTTCATATTGCCTTTCACTGTGGTTGTACCAGTTTACATTCCCACCAACAGTGGACCAGGGTATCTTTCTCTCCATATCTTCACCAGCATTTGTTGTTTGATTTCTGTATAATGGCCATTCTAACTGTGGCTAAGTGAAACTTCAATGTGGTATTGATTTGATATTGATTTGCATCTCTTTGATGGCTAGAGATCTTGAGCATTTTCTCAGATGTCACCTATTTGAATCTTCTCTCTTAAAAATACATGTTCAAGCCCTTTGCCCATTTCTTAAGTGGGTTGTTTGTTTTGTTCTTGTGGAATGTCTTGAGCTCTCCATAGATGCTGAATGTTTTAATAGTCTCTTAGTTGTTTGTTCTTGTGGAATGTCTTGAGCTCTCCATAGATGCTGAATATTAAGCCTTTATCAGCTGTGTAACATGTAAATATTTTCCCCATTGTGTTTGTTGCCTCTTCACTTTGCTGTTTCCTTTGTAGAGAAGAAACTTCTAGGTTTGATGTAATCCCATTTGTCCATTTTGGCTTTTATTGATGTGCTTCTGGGGTCTTTCTTTTCCAAGAAGTATTTACCTTGTACCAAGGTCTTGCAAAGTTTCCCCAATGTTCTCTAGTAATTTGATGGTATCAGTTTGTATATTGTTAACTGATCCTTTTTGAGTGGATTTTTGTGTAAGGTGTAAGGTATGGGTCAAATTTCATATTTCTGCACATGAAGATCTAGTTTCCCCAGCACCTTTGTTAAAGAGACTGTCATTCTTTTAGGGGTTTATTTTTGCCTCCTTTGTCAAAGATAAGTTGGTTGTGATTGCATGGTTTGATTACTGGAATTTCTATTCTGTTCCATTGGTCTGTTTTTATGCATCAGGCTGTTCTGATATTAATTGCCCTGTAGTATGTCTTGGAATCAGGTATTGTGATGCCTCCTGCTTTGTTTTTCTTATATATGATAGCTTTAGTTATTTGGGGTCTCTTATGTTTCCATATGAATTTTAGCATCCTTTTTTTCTAGATCTGAGAAGAATGTCATTGGTATTTTGATTGAGACTGTATTGAAAATCTATAATTTGCTTTCAGAAGTATGGACATCTGATGATGTTGGTTCTCCCAAGTCATGAACATGGAAGATTTTTTTCATTTTAATTTTTTTTAATTTCTTTAGTGCTTTTGTAATTTTCATCATAGAGAACTTGGACTTCTTAAATTTATTCCAAGATACTTAATTGTTTTTGGAGCTAATGTGAATGGGACTGATCTTGAAAGTTTTTTCTTAGCTGCGGCATTGTCTGTGTATACAAAGACTATTGATTTTTCTGTGTTGATTTTATATTCTGACACTTTACCAAACTCTTTCATGAGTTTTAATAGTCTCTTAGTGGAGTCTTCTGGATCTCCTATATATATATTATATATATATATATATATATATATGATTATGTCATCTGCAAATAGGGATAGTTTGATTCCCTCTTTTCCAATTTATATCCTTTTGATTGCTTTTTCTTGCCTAATGGCTCTGGCTAAACCTTCTAGGACTATATTAACTAGCAGTAATAAGAGTGGGCATCCTTGTCTGGATCTGAATCTTAGAGGAAATGCATTCAGCTTTTCACCATTCAGTAGGATGCTGACCATTGGCTTGTCATAAATTGCCTTGATCATATTGAGGAATGTTCCTCTTATACCCAATTTGTTTAAGATTTTCCTCAGGAAAGGATGTTGTATTTTATTAAATGCTTTTCTGTATCTATTGAGATAATCATATTGGTTTTGTTCTTCAGTTTGTTCATGTAATGTATCACAGTTATTGATTTGTGAATGTTGAATACTAAAGATAAATCTCACTTGATCCAGGTGAATTATACACCTGATGTTTTGCTGGATTTGAGGGGCTAATATTTTGTTGAGGAGTTTTGCACCTACGTTCATCAGGGATATTTGTTTATAATTCTCTATTGTATCATTTTTCTGACTTAGAAAGTAAGCAGTTTACATTTCATTTAAGGAGTTTAGGAGGATTTCCTCCCTTTCAATTTTTCTGAGTAGCTTGAGAAAAATTAGAGTTAGCTCTTTAAATGTCTGGTGGAATTTAGAAGTGATGCCATTAGGTCCTGGGCTTTTCTTTGTTGGAAAGGTCTTATTTACTGATTCAATCTTCATTGATTATCAATGTTTAGATATTCTATGCCTTCATGACTAAATTTTGGTAAATTATATGTGTCTAGGAATCTCTCCATTTTTTCTAGGTTTCCAAATTTTTGGCCTATAGCTTGTTCTAGTAATTCCTCATGATGCTTTTTATTTCTGTGGTGTCTGTTGTTATATCTCTATTTTTATCTTTGAATTTATTGAATTGTGTCTTCTCTCCCTTTTTTTGATAGTTGGCCCATTGGTATATCAATTCGCTTATGTTAAAAAAATAAGCTCTTTAGTTCACTGACTTTTTGTGTTGTTTCTTGCTTTGAATTTTATTTCTTCTCTAACTTTATGTATTTCTTTCTACTAATTTGAGGTTTGTTTTGTTGTTTTTTTAGGTCTTTGATATACATTAATAGCTCATCTATTTGGTACCTTTCCAATTTATTCATGTAGGCAACAATTGCTATAAACTTTCTGCTTACCACTGCTTTTATTATACCCCATAAATGTTGATATGATGTATTGTCACCTTCATTTGTTCCCAGAAAATTTTTTATTTCATTTTTGATTTAATCTATGAACCACTGTTCATTCAGGAACATGTTTTCAGTCCCATGTATTTGCATATGATCTAGAGATTCCTGAGTTGTTGCTTTCCAGCTTCATTGCATTGTGGCTAGAGAAGATGTATGTTGTGTTTCAACATTTTTTTAATTTGCTGAGACTTACATTATGGACTAGTATATGGTCTAGCCTAGAGAAAGTTCCATGCACTGATGAGAATGATGTGCATTCTGCAACTGTAGGGTGAAATGTTCTGTACATATCTGTTAGTTCCTTTTGGCCCATAGTCTATTACCTCTATTTCTGTACTGATATTTTGTCCATTTGATCTATTAATAAATGTGGGATACAGATATCCCCCCTTACTATTGTATTGAAGTCTATGTATCCTTTTATATCCATTAACATTTCTTTTAAATAGCCAGGCACCCTATAACTAGGTGTGCATACATTTATTTTAGTCACATCTTCCTGTTGAATTGATTCCTTAATCATTATATAGTGCCCTTATTCATGTTACAATTTTTTGTGTTAAAATCTATTTTGTCTGATATTAGGATGGAAACATATGCTTTTTTTACTTTTGATTAGCATGGAATAACTTTTCCCAGTATTTTACTTTCAGTTGGTATGTATCTTTGTTGGTGAGAAGTTTTTCTTATAGGTAGCAAAGAAATGGGCCCTATATTTTAATCCATTCAGCCAGTCTGTATTTAACTGGAGAGTTGAGGCCATTTGCATTCAATGTGATATTGATATTTAACAACTTGGTTCTGCCATTTTCCAGTAAATATTCCTAGTGTTTACTTTGTATTTCTTTTGTATGTTTACTGGAGTATTATCAAACTTTACATTCTTTCATTTTGATGGCTATCTTTATGTTTTTCTGTGTATAACACATCCCTAAGCAGCTTATGCAAAGCTGGGTGAGAAGTGACAAATTATTTCAATTTATGTTTGTTATGGAAGGTGTTAATTTCACCTTTACTCATAAATGAGGGCATTGTAGGGTACAGTATTCTGGGTTGACAGTTTTTTTTTTCTCTTAAGATTTGGAATATACATTGCCATTCTCTTCTAGCTTGTATTTCTGATGAGAAGTCAGCTGTGAGTCTAATTGGATCCTCTAAAAGTAATCTGGATTTCTCTCATGCACATTTTAGGGTCTTTATATTTGACTGTAGAAAGTTTGACTACGGGGTCTTGTGATTAAGATCTTTTACATTCATATCTGTTAGGAGTTATATATACTTCCTCTACATGAGTGTCCCTTTCTTTCTCCAAATTAACCAAGTTTTCTCTAATTATTTTACTAAATGGAGCCTCTAATCCATTCTCTCTTTCTACACTTTCAAGAATTCCTAATACCTGTATATTGTGTTATTGGATAGTATCTCATGAATCTCTAACACTGTTTTTAAGTTGTCCAATTTCTTCTTTTTCTTCTTCTTTGATCTGATTCAACAATTTCCAAAGTTTTGTTTTCTAGGACAATATTCCTTCTTCTTCCATGCCAAGTCTGCTGATATGGCTTTCCACCACATATTTTATTTGGTCTATTGAATTTTTCATTTTTAATATTAACATATCAGTTTCATGGGAAAATTTTCATTCATACCATGTATGGCTTTCTTAAGTTTGTGGATTTGCTTCTGATTGGTTAAGAATATCCTATGTTTAATTTTTAATTCCATTTCCAGAATTTCCTCAATATCTTCATCCAAACATTTAAATATTGAAAGATAGTTGTGTTCTTTTAGGGGAGGGTAACAGTGTCTTCTTTATTTCTTGAATTTTTTCATTTGTATTTAGTTAAATACAATGAATAAATTTGTGGAGTTTTTTTTTTCATGATGGAGTTTTTCTTTGAGCTATGCCTCTGTGACTTAATGGGATACCTCCACTTTTAGTAAATACCCAGAGGAATATGGTTGGTACAGCCATGGAGCTCTGGTCAGTGCTTAGGTGTGTGGTAATTATCCAGAGTAACACACAGGTGATTATAGTAGATCTCAATGCCTGGGTGCATTCTGAACCACTATAAACCCCACAAGTGTTCTGCACAGTCTTCACTGTGAGCACAGTTTCTGCTGCAAAGACCTTTTATGAGTAACCAAGGAAATCTAAGCATGTGTAGCTGCAGCCAGTGATTGCCCACAGGCCCCACTATACCCTGTACCTTTTCATGTATCCACCAAATCTCTACAATCTCAGTACAAAAGGCCCCAACAGACTCCAAGTGCACAGGTTTCTCTGCCCTACAAGCCTGTCCAATCAATAGAGTGGCAAATGTTCACTGAAACAGTTCTGCCTAGGTGTCTTGCTCCTGGGAGTGTGGGCGCCTCATTGTCCTATGAGGTTGACCACCCACCTCCCTGTCAGGCTCAAAGTCAGTGGGGACTGCCTAGTAATCTCTTTGCTAGAATCACTGGATCACATGCATACACAAGAGTCATAGGACAGGCTGGCACCATGGCTCACTAGGCTAATCCTCTGCCTGCGGTGCCAGCACACCAGGTTCTAGTCCTGGTCGGGGTGCCAGATTCTGTCCCAGTTGCTCCTCTTCCAGTCCAGCTCTCTGCTGTTGCCTGAGAGTGCAGTGCAGGATGGCCCAAGTCCTTGTGCCCTGCACCCACATGGGAGACCAGGAGAAGAACCCAGCTCCAGGATTCGTATCAGTGTGGTGCGCTGGCCACAGCGTGCCTGCTGTGGTGGCCATTGGGGGGTGAAGCAATGGAAAAAAGGAAGACCTTTCTCTCTGTCTCTCTCTCTCTCACTGTCCACTCTGCCTGTCAAAAAAAAGAGACACTGGCCAAATGTTGCTATCTCCTTACCATTACTGCCAGTACTGCCACAAAAGGGAGTCCTACTCAGCCAGTTGCTGTGCATGTACACAAATGCTTCTGCAGCTCCTACCCTAATCCAAAATGATGCTCACTCCTTCTCATCCAGGCAGCAGGGCTTTTGTGGGGAAGTTGGGGAAAATAAATATGCCCCTTCTCCTTCCACTGGGTCCATGGGCAACCTGTAGCAACTGCTAGCCTCCAGAGCTCCAGTCCAGACTCACACTGTGTCTCCCTCTGGCTATATCACCATGGGTTGCTTCAGCCCAGCCTCACCTCTGTCTCCAAGCTGCCTCCTGCTCCAGCTCTTGGCTGCTTCAGTTGTGCTTATGGTGGTGTTCTTGCTGCATATCTGCATCTTCCACACAGGTCCATGACATTCCTTTTCCTGTTGTAGGATTTCCAGTACACTTTTCTCTCCTATTCTATCCTGAGAGTGTACTCCCTATCCTTTTGTTTATGTTCATCCCTAGCCTAGCACAGTGTGTTTTCCCCAAATTCACCATCTTGGAATCTCACTATAGTTATTCTTACCACAGAAGAGTGAGTCAGTTGTAAGAAGAGTCGATTCTGTAATATCACCCACAAACTTCACTCAATTTGGAATTTGGCTTAGAGACTACTAGAATGAAGCCAGTGGGGATTCATAGCAGAGGCAGTGCTCCACAGAGAGGCAGATTAAGTCAGAGTTGTGAAGTTGGAGGGTATTTGAAATCTTCAGAATTATTTTGGTCAATGTGAAACCTAAACCAACTTTGATTTCTGGGAGATCAAAATGCTGAGACAAAAGGGTAAGTCATAGGAAGTGTGTGCACTTTTGTGTTCTATAACACCTATGGAGTTTCTAGTTAAAAAGGAACAAGTATTTCTGATATGAATTTGAGCCAATAAAATGGTATATTTAAAACACAGGAAAAATTTGATAAATAAATTATTCATGAAAATATGCATGGCTACATTTTTAATCTCTCAATAGTGTTCCATCCTCCCCATGCCAACCCACAGGCATGTGAAATTTCCTTTAACATCTCAATGCTTTTTCTTAAGTATGGAAATCAATGTCAAAACCAAAACTGTCTGTATAACTTCTTCCTCAGCATTTCCAGTTGATTATTCATTGAGTGCTGGGGATGGATGTTAAATAAATAAGGCCAAATATCTGTGCTTATTTCCATATGATTTTTCATTATATAGTCACTCATGTTCTTACAATTATTTTGGTTGTTTATCTTGCATTGTATGTTCATGAATTGTAATTTTAAATATAATTAGAAATCAGTGACATAACTCAAAGAATGATTTATTACTCTCAGGGAGTACTGAGTGCAAGCAGTCTTAAAGTAAAGCACCATATTTTCATAGGTTTGAATTAAAAACTCTTAATTTTATAAAATACAACTAGACTATAAGATTAGAGCTCAGATTATCCATTATTATTTATAGCCAGTTGGATTGTAAAAGAACAAAATTACTAAATAAGTTTGACATGATACAAAGCAATTTCACACCAGATGTTTATCTAGATTTTAAAATTAATTTAACCCAATTTTTTTATTCAACAAATATCCTAGGCCAACAGTACCTGTTCAACAGCCCAGTACTTGAGGTTGTCTCTAAGACAAATAAGTGTGTTCAGGCCACTGTCAGACTTCTTCCAATTTCCTCCTGAGAATAGATAGCTGAGGTGGTCTATTATTGAGTATATGCAGTATTATAGTCTTTAGATTATACATAATGGAGACAGAAGAAATCATGTCACTGTTGACCATTTAATCCATGGAGAGCCTACAAAGAGAAGAAAGTTAACAAAGTACAAATCCATTCTCTAAGTACCTTCAGATGAACGAAGCTGACTCAGGTAGACTCAGGAGCATCTTCCTGTGTTCTACATATTAAACTAGTCAGTTATCTCTAATTAACAGCAAGTATTGATGTTAACTTTTCCTTAAACCTAATTTTTTACTGGGATATATCTTTTTACCATCTACCTTTAGGTTAACACAGAAGTTTTTAAGTTTGAAGCTTGTAAAAGATAATCTATTTTATCTATGAGCACTGCAAAATATTTACCCTTTAACTACAGTACAAGATAGTTTTTGAACACCCATGATTGTTTTGAACAAGATAATTAAAAGGAAACAGAGGGAAATATCTCAAGTATCTCTTTGTGGCAAATAGAGGGAGATCAAGGATCAAAGGAGGAGAGAAATACACAGGAAAGTAGGGCCCTCATTCATAAGGGTGATGGGTACTGAGTGTCTTAGTGCAAGAACTTTTCAGCTTTCTTATAGTTATGAAAAAGTGAAGAGACAAAAGGGGAACTGATGCCATCCATCATTCTTTTACATTAAATAGGACTCCCATACTAATTCAGAACCTTTTAAAGTGCAAATAATAAAATACTGGCAGCCAATATGAATGTAGGCAGGTGTATCATAATTCCAATGACTTTAGAATGAATTCACTCAACGTCATAAGTCATAAGAAAAAACAAACAATGCCTACCAATAGCACCATGACTCTTCACTACTGGAAAGAATGCCCTCCCCTATGTGCACCAACAAGATGTAGAAACATGATTCTCAGCTGGGCAAGTTTGACTTCCCAGAATTCTGTAAACTGGAGACATTTCCAGCTGTCACATAAGGGACTTATGCCTTCCAGTGGATAGCTGTCATCCTCCTAAAAATAGTACTGGACTGTGCCCCAACTAAGTATTATCCAGCTCAAAATGAGTACAATGCCCAAGTAGAGCATTTTGGCATAGGGAAAGGATCTATATTTCCCCCTCTTTCAAACTCTTCACTTATTAAACCACTTTTCCTATAGTTTGAGATATGGGGATACTTTTGCATCAGAACAGTTTTTCATAGAGAATGGGCACAGTAGGCAGATTGCTCAGATGACCTCTGATTCATGTACACTGTGTTATGCCCTGCATTTCCCTCTCCCTTAGATTAGGGCTGAGTCTAGATGATTAAGGATGACAAAGCTGATATATAGATACTCCTATTGTTATGGCCTTCGACATGAGGAACCACTTGGAAGACTTGAGGGAAATTCCCTTGCTGGATTGTGTACTGCAGTATGAGTGGGAAGTGCAAATATATCCTAGGAATTGAGGTTAGATGACAAGTGACACAAAGAAGCTGGATCTCTCAGTCATGTGCCATAAGGAAATAAATAATGCTGATGATAAGTATGTATTCATGAGCAGATAAATCTGATCCTGCAGATGACAGCCAATCCATGTAGAAACTTGATGGTATCTTCAATCATGACTGTAGTCCTTTCTTGGTAAGGGGGTCTTTCCTTGTCTCCTGGACTTCCTACTCTATCATGACTGTTTCTGCCTGCTTTTCTAGATGATTCATTCCACAGTCCTTCTCTCTCAGATCCTCCATGTCCCTGGATATTTCCTGTAAGCATGATCAGTCCCTAAGTTAAACTAATACAACTAAGAATCCTGTCACAGTGACTTCAGCAAGGTGTCTCAATACTAACATATCTAACATGTTGAACCTGCCTAACTTCTTAAAATAAAGCTCTCCAAAATTATATGATCAGAATCTTATGTTTTCCTGTATATTTTACTTCACTTATACCAAGTGTTTAAGCATTTTTGCTTCTTACTCATTAATGTAATTCAGATTAGAAATGTATTTTTATTCATGATCATGATTTTTATTCAGGTATATTTTGTGTCTCAGCAGTGTGAGAAGAAGAAGACAACTTTACTCAAGAGAAGGAAATGAAGAAATATGATTTATATGCTGTCCAGCCTGATCAGAGTGACTTTGCTCCATCAGATTGAACCCTTAAGGACTCAGTGTGACACACTTAACCAAAATCCTCTGCCAGAAAAATCTTAGAAGCAAACTCATAAAAGGTTACTTCAAAGAGAGGTTGTGAAGAAGAAACACACTAAATTAGGAACTTGAGGGAAATATTGCCTTATACATTGTGCTCCTAATTCATTTATTCAAGCCTATTCAGTCACTGCAAGAATAAAAAAGGCACTGAGGGCTAAGACTCTTGTGAGCTGTCTGTGTGAAGTGTATAGCTTATTGGAGTAGAGATAGAATAACAAGGACAGTAAGCTCCAAATAATCACTGATAGACAAAATAGGGACAGGAGGGCATGGTGGCCACACTTACAATGTCATCAGTGTTACAGAATGGTAAGGGTATTAGGGGTTGAGGGGGTGGGAGGGCAGAAATACAGGAAAACACAATGGTTATCCACATTAGGAACAGAGACAGGTGTGGTGACTCCTCAGTGGCCCTTCTCAAGACTCTGAAGTTCAAGGATTTATTCCAGAGCTAGAAAGGAAGTCTTAGGTCAGATTCTCTGTATGATTGACTCTGGAGGACCCTGTAGTAATTCTGGCCATGTAGTCCCTGTTCTAGCAGACAGCAGGAAACCCCTGCCTCAATGGTCACCACATGATGCTTCTCATCACCAAGAAAGGCTTGAAACCTGAGGATGTAAGGAAACATCCACCCTCATTAGCATTCATTCTGCAGTGTTTGGCACTCACACAATACCTGTGCCAGTCCTCACACAGGAGCAGTTATGTGGGGGGAAATGGCTAATGATCACATCACCAAGTCATGGGGTTAGGGGAAGAGGAGTTACAGGATTTGATCTGTGTCTGAAGTATCCCAGCACCCATCTTCCCAGACTCTGTATCTTTATGAATGGTGAGGCCTTCTGTGGACATCTGTCTCTGGGATCTTTCCACAATTTCATCACTTTCTGTTTTCTAAAATGTGTGGTCTGACTGGGCTCCTGTGTCTACAGTGTACTCTCCCATCACTTTCTGGGTCAGTCTCCTAGTGGAGGGACCACATGGAAACAATTCAATTAGGGCCATGAAAAGTTGAGTACAATTGCCAGGCTGCATTGTGAAGACTTTCCTGAATCCTAAGGAAGAGACTTCAATCAAGTTCTTCACATTCACACAGGAAGCCTCTAGGCATAAATGCCAATCAATAACCATGGGCAAGTGCTAGGAACAGAAATAAAAATTTTATATTCCTGAGTCCCAAAACCATTGAGATTCAATAATTATTATTAAGACCTGACAGTGAACCTGGTCCTATTTCCAAAATTTTACAAGTGAGATTTGATGTTCTGATTTTAGAAATAGACTACAGTCGGCCAGCGCCGCGGCTCACTAGGCTAATCCTCCACCTGCGGTGCGGGTACCCCGGGTTCTAGACCCGGTCAGGGCACCAGATTCTGTCTCGGTTGCTCCTTTTCCTGTCCAGCTCTCTGCTGTGGCCCAGGAGTGCAGTGGAGGCCAGGCCCTTGGGCCCTGCACCCGCATGGGAGACTAGGAGGAAGCACCTGGCTGCTGACTTCAGATTGGCACAGTGCATCAGCCACAATGCACCAGCCATGGTGGCCACATGGGGGGTGAACAAAGGGAAAAAGGAAGACCTTTCCCTCTGGTCTCTCTCTCTCTCTCTCTCTCTCTCACTGTCTAACTCTGCCTGTCAAAAAAGAAAAAGAAAAAAAGAAATAGACTATGATCAGAGTGTTGGTAAGGGACTGCTCACCTGCCAGGTAGTATCAGCCAAATGACTTTTTCTCTGCCTTGCATTCTCTATAAAATAAGGGCAATGATTCCTGATGCCCAAAACTGTTTTTGAGTGTAAAGAGTTCCAGCTACAGACACTCCTCAGCTAGTGTCTGACATACCCTAAGCCCTCAATAATTCTTAGATTTCAGGATTTATAATGTTACACCTTGTGATGATTTAATTGATGTTTTCTCACTCCCTATTCACCTCTAGTATCCACAAAGGAAGGGGTCTTTTCAGATTACTTCTCATTCTCAAGACAGTGACTGAAATGTAGAAGACCTCTAGACTGAAGAAAGGAATGATCAACCAAGAACACAGTTTTTCTATTCAATTCTGTCATCTTATCAAGTAGATGCTAGACAGGCAGTAAAGAGCACTGAGTTCTGGCCTCAGTTCTACCACAGAGGTAAGTCAGTGTCTCCAGATGAGTGTTACTGTGGCTATGACAGCCTGTGAAACTTACATACACAGAAGCCTTATCTCCTAAACACAGGCCTTGTACACAGGCCTCTCACAAACACAGGACAGCACATCACACAGGCCTCTCTATTCTCTCTCAGAAAAAATATCTGACATTCTGTCTCAAGGGTGTCCTACATGCATAAGTGTAAGGAATAGACCTCGCTCCTCCCTTACTCCAGTACCAAGAACACACAAGAAATCATTGAGTGAGTATTAAGAATTGGACATGAAACGTTCATAGTGATGTGGGAGAAGATGTTATGGAAATAACCTTCTGTGATCTAAGACAATGAATGCAGTGATATATGCTCTTATGAGATTCTGTACAGATTTAGAGAAACAACTATCAATCCCACCAGTACATGCTCAGGGAAGACTTATCCTAAGAGGTGAAATCATATTGAAATATTCTAAAACATTACTTTTTCCATATCTTAAACCGTTTAAGGAAAGATCAAGGTGAGCTTTGCAGATCTGAAGTCTTGTGATGCTGAGAGTTTGGAAATCATGTAAAATAGACAATCAGAAAGAATCTAGTCTCAGAACAACCAGGACACACTGCATCCCAAGGACCCAGATGACATAGACATAAATATGTTAAGACATGCAGTATTTCAAATAATCCACTGAAAATCTTAAGTCGTATAGATGCAGGAGTGCCTGCTATTCTGTATCTCCCTCCAATACCACTTCAGTCGGACTCTGGAAAGATGATGCTGGGATCTGTGGGACCTTGGAAACCCTACTAGGTCATAGGGATCATTTAATAGCTCTTCAACATTAGAGGCTCCACACCTATCAGCAGTGGCTTTTGAACATGAATCATTGAGGTTCCACAGACATACCAAGATGGCTCAAATGCATTACCTTTTGCATGAGTTCAAACAGATCCTGGGTACCTGCTGCTTCTCAATTTCTGTTTGAAGAGGAGATCATGTTGCAGAGTGTGAGAATCACTCAGATTAGACATAGCAGCCCTTGGGTTAGGGTAGAACATTCAATAGCAAAAATGAGGAGATTTTAACACTTGGCCACACTTGCTTTCTCATGAAAAAGAGATCTCCCCTTTATGCTTCTCCTCATGTCCCCATTCTCAGCATCTTTTCTCTGTGTCTCAGTGCTCTGACACTCTCCATATTAATTGTTTCTCTCTTTTAACTCATAGCAGCTTCTACCTCCAAATTACAACTTGGCATGGTCTTTTCACACTCCCCACTGCCAGTCCCCACATCAATTTATAACATCTCTCATTTGCATATTTTAATTTCTTTCCTGGACAGCTACTAGAATACTAAGTTTCCAAATTCCATGAGATTAATCAATTATTGGATGGTCTTGGGTCAAGGGTCCAGAACCTATTAGTCTGTTCATTTTACTTATTTCTTCTGCTTTTCTTCATTATCTACCATGTTGTATGCACTACATTTTACTTCTTGCCCCTTCCTAATTATTTTTCTAGGAGCAATTGTTCTCATGGAATCTCAGTCTAACATCTTTAAAGGGCATTTGAAAGCTGATGACATCTTAATATCTACCTACAGCCCAAACACCATCTTCAGCTTCTCTTCTATATTTAGTATACTGTCTTATAATAACTTATTTACATGACTTACTAATCATGATGTCTAATTGCCAGCTCCAAACTCACCTGCCCTGACCATATTAATCTCTCTTTCTCTCCCTCCCTCTCTCTCACTCTCTCTCTCACACACACACATATGCACATATACACATGCATACACACACACACAGAAGTCTGCCTTCATTATCCATTTGAATAACCCTAAAC
This sequence comes from Lepus europaeus, assembly GCF_033115175.1. Lineage (NCBI taxonomy): Eukaryota > Metazoa > Chordata > Mammalia > Lagomorpha > Leporidae > Lepus > Lepus europaeus. The sequence continues at coordinate 25,192,592 of NC_084851.1, read as the reverse complement.
TACTATTTTCTTCTCAGACCAAGGCAGGAGTCAGCTAAGGGCTAATTGGGGGAGCTGAGAAAAACAAATTTCCGAATTATTTAGTAGTCTTAGTGTGTTTTTCCTTTTTCCAGTCTCTACCTCCTTGCCCTCATACTTGACCTTGAGGCAGTAGACAAAGAGATAATTGGGGAAGCTAAGGAAAAAGGTTGCAACTTGACCTTCATATGCATATGGTAATGTCCAGATGGCCTACATGCCAGATGATCTCAGAACCACACAGAGGCTTGCCTCTCATCAAATAACCACCCCTATAAATATATAGACCTTAAACACATTCAAGTGGCTTTGGTCTTAGCCTGTTGGCCAGCTCATATTTTCATAATGAGTGTACTTTACTTTCCTGTAATAAACATTTTTTTGTTTTACTTACTGCTTGTGTGAGCCTCATTCAATTCATTGTCTGAAGTTCAAAAGAGCATAGTCATGAACTTTCCACTCTCAACTAGAGCAATACTAAATACTTAACTAATAAATAGCTATTTCTGTATTTTGAAGATCTGATCTCAAGTTCATCTACTTCTACCACCAGCATTTTTCATTCTATTCCTACATGACTCCATCTCCTGGACTGCTCAAAATCAATATTCTCAAATTGGTACTTATTTGGGGCTAGTGCTGTGGTGTAATGAGTAAAACTACTGCCTGGAGTGTCAGCATCCCATATGGGCACTGGTTATAGTCCTAGCTGCTCCTCTTCCAATTCAGCTCTCTGCTATGGCCTGGGAGATCAGCAAGATGGCCCAAGTGCTTGGGCACCTGCACCAGCATGGGAGACCCAGAAGTTCTTGGCTCCTGGCTTCAGATCAGCCAAGCTCTGGTGGTTGCAGTCATTTGGGGAAGTGATCCAGTGGATGGAAGCTCTCTCTCTCTGCATCTGTCTCTCTGTAATTGCCTTTCAATTTTATTACTTTTTTATTTTTTGACAGGCAGTTAGACAGTGAGAGAGAGAGACAGGGAGAAAGGTCTTCCTTTTCCATTGGTTCACCCCCCAAATGGCCACTGCAGCAGGCGCACTGCAATCCAAAGCCAGGAGCCAGGTGCTTCCTCCTGGTCTCCCATGCAGGTGCAGGGCCCAAGCACCTGGGCCATCCCCCACTGCTTTCCCAGGCCACAGTAGAGAGCTGGACTAGATGAAGAGCAACTGGGACAGAATCCAGTGCCCCAACCAGGTGCCAGCACTGTAGACGGAGGATTAGCCAAGTGAGCCACGGCACTGGCCATAATTGCCTTTCAAATAAATAATAAATAATAAAATATTTTCTTAAAAAATTGGTACTTAGGGGCTGGCACTGTGGTGCAGCAGGTTAAAGCCCTGGCCTGAAGTGCCGGCATCCCATATGGGCACATGTTCTAGTCCCAGCTGCTCCTCTTCCCATCCAGCTCTCTGCTATGGCCTGGGAAAGCAGTAAAAGATGGTCCAAGTCCTTGAGTCCCTGCACCCACATGGGAGACCTGGAAGAAGCTCCTCGCTCTTGACTCCTGGCTCCTGGCTCCTGGCTCTGGCTCCTGGCTTCAGATCAGCTTAGCTCCAGCTGTTGTGGCCATCTGTGGAAGACCTCTCTCTTTGTCTCTACCTCTCTCTGTAACTCTTTCAAATAAATAAAATAAATATTTTTTAAATATTGGTACTTAATAGTTACCTAACAATAAATCATTTATTTGATCAAATTTTATCATATTGCAGCATAAATATCCTTTTACTTCTTTAGCCATATAAATGTACATCCCTGATTAAAATTTTGTCTTCCCATTCCACTCTGATTTTAATGACATCTCTAATCTAATTTGTATTTCCAATATGATCCTGAGTCAAGCCTTCTCTTTCCCTAGCCCTTGGTTTCATAATGTATAAAATGAACTTACTCAAAATGAGCACAGGAAATGTTCAGTAAGGAGATCCATGGGTCTGTCACTCCATTGAAATGTGCTAAATTGGAATGAATGTATGATCAAAACAACTCTGTGAAAGCCAGTTTCTAATTTGACTATCCATCATATCCATCATGAATACCTTTTTTGAAGAGATAATCTTCAAAACACTAATATTTAAGAAAACCTCTGCCAAGTCACTGTCTGATCCAGAGAGAACACAACAGAAATTTCAGTGACAACTCACAACAAGGAGTGTATACTTTGTAAAGTATTTCAGTAGGATATTCATAGAAATATATGACTGTAGCTGCCACAAAAACTCTGATGTGCAAAGGAATCTGATTTCCACAATAGTCCTAAATTACATATCCAGACTGTCAAATTCTGAGCAAAATGAAATTAACACTCTTATAAAAGAAAATTATATTTCAGTCAAAAAAGCATAAACTTTCCCTATGAAAAATTTATATTTAAAAAGTTTTTTTTCCTTATGAAAAGTATAATTACTTTTAAAAACATTTAGTTAGTTAAACACCCTACAAATGTCCACAGGGTTAATGAAAGCAGGAGAAAGATGTTTTTACTGTGCCCCACCAAACAAGTGCTAACTCTTAATCAAAATGTAAAAAGAAAATTATGTAATATAAAGATTTTTAAACATTAAATAGTGAATAAGGTATCAAGACATTTAGGAGATAATAATATAAATATGGAATTAAAAATTATGAAAAAAATTTAAATAACAGTTTTGAAGAGACACAGGAATCAATGAACATCAAGAGAAGGCAAATGAAGTTATCTAGTAAAATATGTTACGTGTTTTATGTTATTTAGTAAAACACATAACAAATGAAAAAATAAACAGACAAGCTATTTGCAGTACACCATCAATTGTACTAACACATGTATCATGGGATACCCATTATGAGTGGAGAAGGAGACACAGAATATTTAGAAAATTATGGCTAACAATATCCAAATATGACAAAACACAGTTATCTGCCCTTGTAACATAATCAGTGAAGTCTAAGAGGATGGACCATAAAAATCTGCACTAAGAAACATTCTACTAGAGTTCATGTACAAATATGAATGCATAATCGTAAAAGGAACAAAGGAGAAGTGACTTTAGATTCACCAAAGACCTTCAAAGAGGATAACAGCTGATTTTTTGTACAAAACAATATCAGTCAGAAGTTAGTGGGTGGCACATTTAAATCACTGAAAGGGAAACAACCACAGCTATCAGATATGAATTTTGTATAAGATAATATGAGAAATAATTGAAATAGTGTTCATAAGAATGGCTGTCAATAAGTGAGAAAAGAAGTTTCTTAGGTTAAAATGAAGGACATTATGAATAAATCAACATCATAGATATTGGTAACAACATAAATGTATCAGACATGCTTTTTTTTCTTTATGTGTTTAATTATTTTATGTGTTTATTTTCTCTATGTGAGTTAAAGTCAAATGAAAAAAAAAAAACACAGCAATTATAAAGCCATGTTGAGGAGTACAGAATGTTTATGACCTGGTGGTGTTAAAGCTGTATTAGTGGACACATATTTAGTAAGGGGAACCTGGGCTTTTGTATGTGGGAAGATTTTTAGTGAATATTTTATTTTTACTTGTAATGACTGTCCACAATTCATTTCTTGATATACAGGACTAATTTGAAATGTTCATGATTCACTGGAATTAAAAAGCTAATTTATTTGATGAAAAACTAATTTGAAATCCATGTGTAACTTTTTCATAATATGTGTTTTCCACAAAACATTAAAGATGGTCTTGTAAGTAAATTCACTTAATTTCTTCAGTTACCATTCATAATATCTGACTCTAAGACACTTATTTTATAGTAGTCCATGGATTTAGGTTTTCTGGGTACTTTGAGTTGAAAATAATTGGTATTTTAATATAGAGGAAGAAATGAATACAAAATTAAGTTATGTTTGAAGATAGTATGAAGAAAATTAATTTGATGACTCAGAGGTTAATACTCAGAACATATATTAGGCACTATTATAAGCCACTAAACATTTATGAGTTTAATAGTTCAAAGCCCCAAATTAATTACACAGATTCATTAAAAAAGAAAAATAATACATCTTCAAGTTTATCAAGAGAGAAAAATCAACACAGAAATCAGCCATTTTCACTGATTCATTAAAATCTATCTGTATATAAACAACAATGAATGCACTACATGCATATAAATAATGTTAAGTAATTTATTTTAAAGTTTGACTAATTAAGCATACAAATAAATGGTCATAAAGTTTTATGACCAGGAAGCAAATGATAAAGTTTTTTCAGAATTCAGATATAAGTGTTTAAATAAAAAAATATATTAGATATAAAAATCTATCATTGTTTCTCTCACAACAGAAATCCAGCACATCATAATTTCTTGGCATTCTAATGACAATAGTAACTATCAAGTAAAGTGTAACAAGTTATTTGTCCCTAAATGTACATTTCATTAAGATTATTTAAGTTAGGGTCAGTGCCATGGGTGGCTCATTTGGTTAATCCTCCACCTACAGAGCCGGCATCCCATATGGGCGCTGGGTTCTAGTCCTGGTTGCTCCTCTTCCAGTTCAGCTCTCTACTGTAGCCTAGGAGGGCAGTGGAGGATGGCCCAAGTGCTTGGGCCCTGCACCCGCATGGAAGACCAGGAGGAAGCACATGGCTCCTGGCTTTGGATTGCCATAGCTCCTGTCTTAGTGGCCATTTGGGGGATTAACCAACAGAAGGAAGACCTTTCTCTCTATCTCTCTCACTAACTCTGTCAAATAAAAAAAAGAAAAAGAAGAAAAGGTTATTTAAGTTAACTCACAATTTAAAATATGCTATCCAGAAGGATTATTTTTGTAGAGTCGTGAAAGTGCTAATGAGAAAAAATGATGATTGAAGATAAAGTCCTGAATTTGGATAATTAGTTCTTGCCAATATTAGGTTAACACTATAGCAAAACAGTAATTGTGGACTTGTGTATGGGTTTTATTCTTTGTAAGGAAATGTAATAATTCATAAAAATTGTCAAAATATTGTCAGTTATCTAGCATTAAATTAAGTTTAAATTAAATTGTTAATATTAAGCTAATCATATTCTACCCATTCTCATTAACTTATAGTGATCTGGGGAAGAGGAGTATGTTCCAAATGAAATGAAAAAGGGATTTCTCTTTTATATATATATATATATAATAATGCCAGGAAACTCTTGAGTTATTCCCTTGATGCATCTAGAATGTTCACAGAACTTTTTCACTTCTCAATAGAGGGGTATTGATTTTTTTTTTATTTTTATTTTTTGACAGGCAGAGTTAGACAGTGAGAGAGACAGAGAGAAAGGTCTTCTTTCCATTGGTTCACCTCCCAAATGGCCTCCACAGCCGGCGTGCTGAGCTGATCTGAAGCCAGGAGCCAGGTGCCTCCTCCTGGTCTCCCATGCGGGTGCAGGGCCCAAGCACTTGGGCCATACTTCACTGCCCTCCTAGGTCACAACAGAGAGCTGGACTGGAAGAGGAGCAACTTGGACAGGACCAGCACCCCAACCAGGACTAGAACCCGGGGTGCCGGTGCCACAGGCGGATGATTAGCCTAATGAGCTGCAGCACCAGCCAAAAAAGGGATTTCTCATGAAACATGATTGTCTACTACAGAAAATCTATGTGAAATGTTATCTTGTATACTGCAAATAATTGTGCTTTTGGGGGAAACTGTTATATGTCCAACAACCTATAGTGCAGAAAATTAAAATAGTCGAATGCTGCAAGATTCACCAAAATGTCTAATAAAGTTGGAAGGAATATTTGAAAAGCCCCAAACTAGAAAAGCAAACCAAATAAATTTTCCATGGAAGGAACAAAACTAAGAAACAGATTCTCCATTCATAAAGGACTTCTCATGAGGATGAGAAATCTTTTTATGGTGTTCACATTAGAGGGGCAAAAACAATAAAAGAAAACTAACTGCAAACATTCCAAGGTGATATCTCACTCATATGAGAAACAATCTTATTTACTTTTTCACACAGAAATAACCTACCAAAATAAAATTTCACATTACATAAGCTTAAGACAGGGGGATTATCTTTAAAACATGTAATTCAATACAATGCAGATAGAAGAATCACAAAATACATGAAAATCACAAGGGTCCAAACGAATAAAAAGACATATTTGGGAAACAGCAATTAAATTGAATCTACTTAATATAAAATGTATGTTAAACATTAGCCTGAGCCAAAGAAAAAAAAAACTACTGAAATGTTATGTTAAGCATAGTTAGTAGAAGTACAATAAAAAGAGAAAATCAATAGAAGTTAAAAATATAAACCTACATATACAAAGGTTAGAAAGAAAAGGAGTCAAATAATTTAATTTTGTCTCTGGATTATACAAAAGAAACCAAAGAAGCTAATCTAAGAATAATTTGTTGTTCAAGTTTCCAAAATTGACAAGAAGACACAAATCAGTGAATTCACAATAGTGGTAACATCAAAGAAAAGACTTAAATGACAAAAGGATGATAATCTGCAAAGATAAAAATCTCCATAGTTTATACATGTGAAAGCAGAAATAACTATTAGCAGATCATTGAGAAATTGTCAGTAAAACCAGAACTAGATGCTTAGTTAATATGCTTTCAACAAACAATAATATGCAGATTACCTTCTGAAGTAAGATCTAAGGATTAGGTAGCAAAAGCAGCTTTATAGATGCCAAGTCTAAAGGAAAAAAAATCCTGCATTAAGTTAGGAAAGTTTAAGAAGTAATTTCAATGCATGGAGACCATTGAACTAAGGGAGGCATATAATCTTTGGCAGTGTCAAAGTAAAAAAAAAAGTGGTTACAAGTAACAAACACAAGTAAAATTCTACACATTTAAATTAAAATTTAAATTCCTTAATTTTTTGAATATTTAACAGAGTGAGAATTCAGCTTTTCAGATTTGTTTCATCAACTTGTTAAAATTGTCATATCAATCACATTTTTCAGAATACCAATTATTCTTTTATCAGAACTAATAAATATCAAAGGACTGGCCATGGCATACACATTTCCCACAAGTCTCTGGACATCCAGTACAATTGGATCATATTTCCACAATAGAGTTGAGAAGGATGACATTGTGATATCCACACAGTACATGATCACAAAGAAACTCACCAGCAGCAGGACAGTATGGGTGGCCCTTTTTGCTGGGGAGGTTCTTGGGGTAACACTCATGCTGTGAAGGTACTCACACCTCCTCTGATGATTAGATAGGAAAATCACCATGTATGCACTGGAGAGCAACATGATTCCTACAAAGAAGATGTTCTGGGACAATGCAAGCTTGAAAAATATTTCCGTGATGATAGAATTCATTGAGGAAAGTGAGCAATACTTACTGACATGGAGTAGTTTGGTCATGTTGGGATGAGCTACAGTGTAGATGATCATGTTACTATTGAAAGAAAGGTTGAGGGACCAAAAACAGAAGAAAACCTGACTAATATAATTTGTGAGTCCATGTTTAAATCTTGACATGTAGAAGGTGCTGGGGCTGATGGTGATGACCTGGATGATGCTCAAGAGGGACATAGTACTGATGGAGAGACCCCTCATCACCCTGATCATATAGAGCAAAATCTTACAATTTAAGTCATTTAGAAAATTAGTGACTTGAACATATCTGCAGATAAAATTTCCAGTGTTGTGAGTAGCATCATTATATGGACAAATGCCAAGTGACACGTGGTCACATCAATGGGCTTAGGTCTATGATCTCGGTGGATTGTCAAGATGTAGAAGAGAAAGAGGAAGATATTGGCTAAGATTCCAATGGCAGCTTGAAAAAATACATATTTTTTAAATTTTTTTTGACAGGCAGAGTGGACAGTGAGAGAGAGAGACAGAGAGAAAGGTCTTCCTTTTGCCGTTGGTTCACCCTCCAAAGGCCACCGCAGTTGGCACGCTGCGGCCGGCGCACTGCGCTGATCCGATGCAGGAGCCAGGTGTTTATCCTGGTCTCCCTTGGGGTACAGGACCCAAGTACTTGGGCCATCCTCCACTGCACTTCCTGGCCACAGCAGAGAGCTGCCCTGGATGAGGGGCAACTGGGACAGAATCCAGTGCCCCGACCGGGACCAGAACCCGGTGTGCTGGCACTGCAAGGTGGAGGATTAGCCTAGTGAGCCACGGCGCCGGCCTAAAAATACATATTTTTTAATGATAGCATAAGTGGAAACTTTTTTCATATTAACAGCATACAGGAAACATTTTAGATACCTGTAAAACAAAAACAGATCTTAGATTACCAGTGTTCTTTCATCATGAAAGTTATCACAAATATCGTTTTTATTTTACCCACTTATTTTTAAGGAACCCTAAATATTTTGTACAGATTTTTGGTAGTAAGATTTATGCATTGTCTGTAACAAATGAAATTTTTCACTACATCCATATTCTGAACCCTTTGAAGAATCCTATATTTGAGAATTTCAAACATGTTTGCAACAAGATAAACAATTGCATTTTTCTGTAAATATTTTTAAATGCTCTACATACATAGGCCTGGTGCGAAATGGCTCGATCTCATAAATGAATGGAAGAAGTAGAAAAATTCCTCTACAACCACGGGACATGCATGAGTTAATGAAAGGCACATGGAAGAGTTGGTAAAGTCGTTGTTGAATTTGCTTCAAAGGCTTAATCTACTAAAGCAAAAGCACTATGAATCATAACTGAATAATTGATTTTACATAAATGTGTATCTGTACCCATGGAACCAGAAAAATTACCAGGACCATATTGACTAGAAGATTAACTATCTCCACATTTCAAGGATCATAATCAATTCAATTATATATTTAAGCAGTGTATGATATTGGTGAAATTATTTTAGTATATACACACATATATAAATTATATTGTCCTATTCATGCATTATGAGATGTTTGGTGAAAGAGATAATTACATGAAAGAAGTAGATAAGGATTTCAATATTTTCTTCTCCTGCCACAGTGATATTTGACTGATTATCCCTACCTCATTTCCTTCATTTGGTAAATACCCACCATGCACTGAAACAGACTTGCTCTAACAGATAATCAATTCTTATTTGTTTCTAATGAGGCTCTTGATAACATACATTCTGGGTGAGAAAAAAAAAACATGGCTACTGTGGATGAGTGATAATAGATGAAATATAATCATTTAGATAATTGCTTTTGAAAATGCACATTAATTCCCTGTATCTAACAACTGATAGTTGTCCACAACATATATGTGTACTCCAAAATATCATACTCTTTGTTTTGTATTTTAAAGCTAGTTTTGTATCCTGTATTTTATGTGAATAATCTGGCAGTTGCATCATGGAAGGATTGCTGAAGGTGCAATAATATGTTGTCAACATGTAAGATAGGAAATAGAGGAGTTTGAAGATGGTCACATACAGTTTGGTTAGGATGTAAAGAAGAATTGGGTCCTTTGAAACAAAGTAAATACTTAAACATATCAATGTACAGCTCAGTTCTCACTAGAAGATTACTGGAGCTGAGAGTGAAGCCTCTGAGCATTTTAAGAAGACAGAAAGTGTGGGCAACATTCACCTTTTTTATCCTGCCTTTCATCTTATATGTCAAAATATTCACTTCACTTTGGATCATGGTGAGGAAAACACCACAATTAAATGAACCTGGACTTTTTGGCCCTCTCCCCACTAACCCTGAGGGCTGTTCTGGCTGCAACACACTCACCCAGAGCTCCAGGCTCCTGGAAAGCTAGCACCACTGTCCTCTTCTTCCAGGTGGCATCATGCTTATATACTGTGATGATGAGATGTTCTATAACATTTGCAAGATGTGCCTGGAGGTGGAGGGGAAAATGGCCAGTGGGCAGAGAATAACAATGATGATTCCTTGCTTTGTGTAAGTGCCTCTTCTGAAGGCCCTGAGGGCAAAGGTACTGAAAGCACAGTAATCACTGGTGTTGATGTTGTCATGAACCATCACCTGCAGGAAACCAGATTCACAAAAGAATCCTTCAAGAAGCATATTAAAGATTACCTAGAATCAAAGGCAAGCTTGAAGAACAGAGACTAGAAAGGGTAAAACCTTGTATGATAGAGGATGCACAACAAATCAAACACATCCTTGCTAATTTCAAAAACTACCAGTTCTATTTGGGTAAAAACATGAATCCACTTGGCATGGTTGCTCTGCTGGTACTACCATGAGGATGGAATGACCCCATTTATGATTTTCTTTAAGAGTGGCCTAGAAATGGAAAAATGCTAACAAAATTGGCAACTACTTTGGATCTATCACTGCTCATCATAACTGGCTGCTGCTTGTTATCCACACAACATCAGGATTTACAGGAAATGGGACTGATGTTATCTCGAGACCATTTATTTTGGTCATGATTTACTTGGAATGAAGGCATCGTTTTTAAGGGAAAATTGTCTTGTAGGTTGTCTAAAAATTATATGCATTTAAACTCAAATAATATAGATAAATAGACTAGGAGCCAAAAGGCTAATGATGAAATCTTTGGGCTTAGATTAGGCGTGTACATAAAACAGAAGACAAAAAGATGTCATCTATATAAAATCAAGGGCTACTTGATACACAAAGTATGTTTTAAAAAATATTTACTCAAAAGTCAAAAATACAGACACACACACACACAGAAGTAGTGAGAGAGCCAGGCATCTCCCATTCACTGGTCACTCCCAGAGATGCCCAAGAAAACTGGCCAAAAATAGGAGTGAGGAACTCCATTCCAGTCTCTCATTTGTGTGCCAGGAACCCAGGTACTGGAGCCATTATCTGCTGCTGCCTAGTTGCACCAGAAGCAGGAGGCAAAGGGATCAGAAGCATGTATACAGGACATGAACCAACACACTGATAAAGGATGAAAATGTCCCAGCATCAGCTTAACTCTCTGCACCACAATGGTTTCCTCAAGAAACATAATTTTGATAAAGCCTCTTTTCTTATCTTTATGAAAGTATAAATTATTAAAATATTGTTATATTATGAGTGGTAACTTTAGGAATATTTGACTAATGAATGTACAGTGATGTGTATAGTCCCTGTAGATTTAAGAATATAAGCATATATGATATAATTTACTATTTTATTATGTTAACAATGCTGTCTTCACTATAAGTTTTACCATACTTATTACCAACTTGACCTATGACATTGACAATATTAAAATAATGCAGAATTTTTGATAAACCAATCATGGGGAGTAGGTTAATTGTGTTCATTGATAAAATGAGTCAGTTTGCATATTCAATTAGAAAAAAAAATCCTTTCCACTATGATTAGTTTCACAAAAATAGTTTTTTAAAGATGGACAAATTCTAGAAGAATAAACAGGACGAGCATCTAATAGCATTGAATGAATGCAATGTGTCATCTATTTAGAAACTTAATTTAATGCAGATATAGCACAGAATTGATGAGGAATATGTAATCTCAAAGATTGAATTCCTTGTTCCACTGAGAAAAATCATAAGTAATAAAAGTGTCACCACAGAATTGGGAGACAAAAAATATAGCAGAACAAGGTAACAGCTGGGGACACACAAAAATAGTCCATGAAATTGCACTTTTTTTAAACCACCAGGATCAAGTAGACACCAGGAAAGGATAAAACTGTGTTTTTAAGAGTTAATAACATGCCCTCCCCCAGTACATTGCACTGATATGGGATTCATAGCCATAGCAACCCCATTACAAATTTATAAAACAATGGAAAATGCTCTAAGTTCCCTGATCAGGCCCATGTTGGGCCCAGGGTACTTGATTATTACCCTCCCTAGGGCATGAATGCAGGTTTTTTTTTGACAGGCAGAGTCAAACAGTGAGAGAGAGAGACAGAGAGAAAGGTCTTCCTTTTTCTGGTGGTTCACCCCCAAAGTGGCCACTACGACTAATGGGCCGATGTGTTGCGGCTGGTGTGCTGTGCTGAACTGAAGCCAGGAGCCAGGTGCTTCCTCCTGGTCTCCCATGCGGGTGCAGGGCCCAAGGGCCTGGACCATCCTCCACTGCACTCCCAGGCAACAGCAGAAAGCTGGCCTGGAAGAGGAGCAACAGGGACAGAATCCTGCACCCTGACTGGATCTAGAATCCAGGGTACTGGCACTAATCCAGGGTGGAAGTTTAGCCTATTTAGCCACAGTGTCTGCCAAGGAGGGACTTTTTATACATAAAAATTTTAAAAACAAATGCAACCCGAATCTTTTGAAGGACATCAGAAATGTTGATGGTAGGGAATATTTTTTATCATAAACACTATTCTCTTCACGTGTTAGAAATTATTTTTCTCTGATTTCTTTAAAAATTTTATTTTTTATCAGTGTTAAAATGTTTATTTAAAAAAACTAAATACTAAAGTAAACTTTTTTAAGGATGCATTGGAACTTATTTTTTTTTAAATATTTTTCACCCAGACTAATAATTTTTAAAAATACTTAATCTACAATAGAAAATATTTCTAGATAACTTTCTTGTAAGCAAGCAAAAGAATATGTTAGTAGCAATCATTGTAACGGATTTTTTTCATGGCCACCTGTTAAATTCATTACTGTTTAATATTAAGAATATTGCACGGTTCATAGGGCCATGAGGTGAAACCATCCTAAAATATTCTGAAATATCTTAAAATAGTTCAAAATTAAGAGAACAAAATAAACATCCCTAAATCATACTGAAAATCTAGTATATTTTCAATTCAAGTACACCAAAAATCACAAATATACTTTTCCAAACCTATTAATTTATGGCCTTATATAATTCACAATGTTGATGATTTCAGGTCTAAAAACATCTGTTCTATTAATGGTGGAGTAACATGTAAGATTGATAACATGAGCAGAGACTTATCCTAATGTTGCACTGCAAAGATGCCTGCTTTCCTATAGAACTCAACTGCTCCTGGAGCTCATTCTGTACATGAAACAGATACTCATCCAGCTAAGTTTCTGATGTTAATCCATTATGAGATGAATCCCCAAGATGTGCTTATAGGGCAGGGATGGCATCCACTCATCTCCCTCCAGGCCCATAACTGTCATTTCTCTTGTGGAAGCAGGACAGCCTTGTTCTTGGAATCATTAGAAGCAGGAACAAACTCAGGGAAAAGTGAACTTTCCAGGTATCTGGAGACAGCAGAGAGCAGCTGGGTTCCATTCCTCTCACCTATGGACTCATTTCTCCAAGTCAGGCCTGCCTGGACAGGTTTTTATCTCAGTCCTTGTCAACAGATAAAAATAAGACATGTACAAGCCACATCTGATTTCTCAAGCTATCCCCATTGCTTCAGGAGACTCCTGGTGGCATCCCCACTTGTTCTCCTGTGGTGTCAAAATCTACTGAAACAGTACTGCATCTGTAAATCAGGAAAATGTCCCCTCCTCCAATTCTACACAGGAGAAGTGGTTGTTTTCCCCAGTGGACATGGCCCTGAGTCAGGAACCTGAATTAGAGGCAGAATGCAAGCTGAAGTAAGTCAAGTGGGGGGCTGGCATGGCAAGTTAAAGTCCCAGTCTGCAGTGTCATCATCCCATATGGTTGCCAGTTTGGATCCTGGCTGCTCCACATCTGATCCATCTCTCTGCTATGGCCTGGGGAACCAGTAGCAGATAGCCCAAGTCTTTAGAGACCTGCACCCATACTTGAGACCCATGAGAAGCTCCTGGCTCCTGGCTTTGAATCAGTGCAGCTCCAGCCATTACAGCCTTCTGGTGACTGAACCACCAGATTATAGACCTTTCTTTCTGTCTCTTTCTACCTCTATCTAACTCTGCCTTTCAGATAAATAAATAAATCTCAAAAAAAAAACCACTTAATCAGAAGCTTAAGTATTTCTGAAATAAGTAAATATTGATACTTAGTAAATTTAATGTTATTTCATGAAATATTGATATTTATGTATATAAAAGGTTAATATAAAAAGTATAGTCATTTTCTAACTATGAATATAGCATGGTAACTTTTCCAATTTTAATATACTACATTAACTATTTCAGAGCATGTGAGGTACCATGTTTTCACAATGCAAATATCTCAGTTATCCTTTTGCATATACGTCTTTTCTCAAAAATTCATTCATTAATGTTGGATAAGCATCTAAAGGATTAAATTTCCAAAAAAATTTGTCTTTATTGTTGTTTAAAACTGCAGTTGAACACTCAGTTACATCTTTGTTAGTTTTTTTAAAAAAACTAATAATAACTGCACATAGAAACTTTGATCTAATATACAGTCCAGTCCAGTAAAAAATTATGTCTCCTTCTTCTTAGTATGGACTGAGATTAAATTGTATCAATCTAAGTACTATAATATTTAGTCTTAAAATACTTAGAATTTTTGTCTAATAACAGAATTAGTTACAGATTTCTTGTAACAATTTTTATGTTACTGAATGATGGCATAAATTTTGATCATATATAATCAATAAATGAATCATAAAATCTGTATGTGTACTTATTTATAATGTGATATTTTGTGGCATCCCTTTTGGAATTTGTATGACTATATATGGTTTTCATTATATCGGAGAATCACTTGCCTTTAATGATTTATTTACTTAAAAGGCTCAGTGATGGAGACAGAAGCAAAGACATATATTATACATGCTAAAATGCCTGCAACAGCCAGGGTTGTGCCAGGCTGAAGCGCGGAGCCAGAGACTCCATTCAGGTCCCTAGAACTGGCAGGAGAAACCCAAGAATTTAGGTATTAGCTGTTGCCTTTCATGTTCATTTTCAGGAAACTATATCAGAGGAATGGCTTGTCTGGGGTTCAAATCAGGCATTCTGATATAGAATGTTGATGTACAAAGCACTAGCTTAACCCACTGCATCATCATGTCCACCTTCTGAGGGTCACTTATTCTTAATGCACAACTTACCATATTCATTAAATTAGCTTATTTCTTCCTATATATTGCCTTGTTTGAATTCTTTTTGTCCTCTATCTTTTATTTGATGAAACAGAATTCTCTCTTATTTTCTCTTTGTATTTTTGGTTTGTTTATCTAGTCTTTTTCCAAACTATAATCTTCTTTTTAATTATTATATTCATTAACTTGGTTATTAGAAATAAAATATCATAGTGACATATTTTGTACATTTATCTAATTACAAACTCAAGAATGAAACATTTTAATACAAATGTTAATTTTTTTACTTTACACTGGTATTTATTTCTTATAACTCATTTATACTTTTCATCATTTTATTTTTTGTTGTCTGTCAAACATCTTTCTCTTCATCAAAAATGTCTTGTATTTCCTTTGCTTTACCATAAGAATTATTTCTGACATTCATTGAATGTAAAATGAGGCCCTCTCAAGTTCATTCTTTTATCGTGTTTCTATAAGTCCCTTTACCTGTTGACACATATATTTTCTTTTAAGTCAAAGAATATTTTCAGAAGTATCATAAGTGGTATAAATCTATTTCTTTGTAATCTTTATATTAAAAACTTTTTGGCCAGGGCCGAGGTGCAGTGGGTTAATCTTCCACCTGCAGCGCTGGCATCCCATATGGGTGCTGGTTCTAATCGCAGCTGCTCCTCTTCCAATCAAGCTCTCTGCTGTGGCCTGGGAAAGTACTAGAAGATGGCCCGGGTCCTTGGGCCCCTGCACCCACATGGGAGACTGGGAAGAAACACCTAGCTCCTCGCTTCAGATCCGTGAAGCTCTGGCCATTGCAGCCATGTGGGGAATGAACTAACGGAAAGATCTTTCTATCTCCCCCTCTTACTGTCTGTAACTCTACCTTTCAAATAAGTAAATGAAATCTTTAATTTTTGTGTGTGTGGATGTTTATTGCTATCAACTTTCCTCTTGGGAATGCCTTTGCTGTATTTCATGGAGTTTAGCATTCTATATTTCCAATTTTTAAGCCTTAAGAAAATTTTAAATTTCTTTCACTATGACTGGTCTAGTTATTGGGGATGGTGGTGACATTGATACAATTGGGGTCATCAGACTACCTTGCATCTTTCCTGATCTCTGATTGACTCCAAAACAACTGTGAGATAATCTGCTATCAGTCTTTGCAGTTGCTGTGGTCTTTTGGAGGTCCTTTCTCAAAAAGTATACAACTCTCAAAAGTTATTTTATCATGAAAAAAGCCATGATCAGTATAGAAGCTTTCTGAAGACAAAGTGAATACAGACTGAACGGAATAAGGGAAATATGAATATAAGGCATTTTTCCAGAGACATGTGTACTGCAATTATGTATTTCCTCATTTTGGATATTAAAATGAAACATATACTTACACATATAATTATTTTTATGGATGCATGTTTATATACACATATATTTAGAATAATATAAACATATGTATGCACTTGTTTTCTTATGTACTATTAAATTAACATAAATTTCATTGAAATTAAATATTTTTAAAATTGTAAATTGAAACATAAAAACTATATATTTATGTAGCACCATAAGATTATAAATTGGATAATATTCAGATGAGATAAACATCACTGTTCTCAAATATTTACCATTTTCTTTTTTTACCACATTATTAGTTTTATCGACATACAATAATTGCACATATTTATGATATAATATAATATTATGATGCATGTAATGATTAAATTAGGATGATCAGCATCCATTGCTTCATATTCAAGATTTCTTTGTAGTGTGAACATTCAAAAGCCTTCTAGCTATTTAGTTAATTAATGTTAACTATTGTTATTGTTACCTATTGTTACACTATTGTGTAATAGAATACCAGAAGAATTATTTTACAATAAGGAAAAATACTTTCGAATTCAATAAAAACAAACTTTATGAGGTTTTTTTACATATTATTTTTTATTTATTTTTTAAAGATTTATTTATTTGACAGAGTTACACAGAGAAGGAGATGCAGAGAGAGGGAGAGAGAGACAGAGAGAGAGAGAGAGAGAGAGAGAGGTCTTCCATATGCTGATTCACTTCCCAGTTGGCCTCAATGGCTGGAGCTGCTCCAATGTGAAGTCAGGAGCTAGGAGCTTCCTCTGGGTTTCCAACATGAGTGAAGGGCCCAAGGCCTTGGGCCATCCTCTACTGCTTTCCCAGGCCATAGCAGAGAGCTAGATTGGAAATGGAGCAGCTGAGAAACAAACCGGCAGCCATATGGGACACTGGCACTGTAGGTGGCAGCTTTACCCACTAAGTCACAGCACCAGCCCCACTTTTTTTAAGCATTTCTTGAGAAACTTAATTATCTCTAAAGATAATTAAGAACTTGGAACATCTTTTGATGCTTTCCCAGGTGCATTAACAGGGAGCTGAATCAGAGATGGAGCAGCAGTCTCCAACCACTGCACATGTGGGATGCTGGCATTGCAGGAAGTAGCTCTATCTGCAATGCCACAGCAACAGCTCCATCCATTCATCATTTGATAAAGAGGATTGTTTCCATTTCTGGGATATTGTGAAGAAATATTTATTTAATTTCCTCTAGATATATATTCAGGAGTAGGACTGCTAGACCATATGGTACTTTATTTTTAGAGAAACTGATATACTCTCTCTCTCTCTCTTTTTTTTGACATGCAGAGTGGACAGTGAGAGAGAGAGACAGAGAGAAAGGTTTTCCTCTGCCATTGGTTCACTCTCCAATGGCCGCCATGGCTGGCACACTGTGCCCGGTGCACTGCACTGTTCCAAAGCCAGGAGCCAGGTGCTTCTCCTGGTCTCCCATGGGGTGCAGGGCCCAAGCATTTGGGCCATCCTCCACTGCACTCCCTGGCCACAGCAGAGAGCTGGCCTGGAAGAGGGACAACTGGGACAGAATCCGGCGCCCCGACCAGGACTAGAACCCAGTGTGCTGGCACCCCAAGGCAGAGGATTAGCCAATTGAGCCATGGTGCCAGCCTATACTCTTTTCAATAACAGATGTACTAAATTACATTGTAATTAAAAGATGCAAATATTCCATTTTCTTCACATTGTTGCCAGCACTTACCTTTACCTTCCTAGTAATGGCCAATATAATTAGAACAAAGTAATATCATTGTAGTTTTGATATCCAATTCCCTAATGGTTAGCGAAGTTGAGTATTTTTGCATTCACTTGCATTCACTTGCATGTAATCCTCGGAATAATTTCTGAATCAATCAACTTTCCAATTTATAATAGAATGATTTTTTTCTCTATTGAAGTCCTTACATATTCTTCTTATTATCCCATTCTCAAATAGTTTGTGAATATTTTCTGCCATTGTGTAGATTTTCTCCTCAATTTGTCTTTCTTTTGCTGTGTAGAAGCTTTTTAGTTTTATGACATCTCATTTGTCTAGGGTTGTTTTTGTTTCCTCTGCTTTTTGTTCCTGATGCAAAAAAAAAAAATCTTGCCCATTCCAATGTGCTGAAACATTTCCCCCTATGTTTTCCTATATGAGTTACAAGCTTATTTTCTTATGTTTAGGTTTTTAGCATTTATTGAGTTAGTGTTTATATGTATAGATATAGGCAGGCAGCACCCATAGGGGTGCTGGTTCAAGACCTGGCTGCTCTACTTCTGAACCAACTACCCGCTGATGACCTAGAAAGAATAGTGGAAAATGTCCCAAATGCTGGGGCCCCTACAGTCACATTGGATACCCAGAAGAAGCTCTTGGCTCCTGGCTTGGATCAACCTTCTCTGACCATTGTGACCATTTAGGGAGTTATCCAGTTGATGGAAGACCACTCTGCCTCTTCCTCTCTCTCTGTAACTCTGTCTTTCAAATAAATAAATAAGTAATTTTTAAAAGATACAGCTTCAGTGTTATGAGTGTGGATACTCAATTTTCCAACCCTCTTTTAAAACCATTTTTTTCAACATGGGTTCCTAGCAACTTTGTCATAGATCAGTCTTTTTTAGATGCATGGAATCACTTGTAGGACTCCATTATGCTCCTTTGTTGTATATGTTTCTGTTTATATAACAATGGCATGCCAGTTTAACTTATACAGCTTTGTAGCACACTTAGAGTAAGGCCTCTGTTTTGTTTTAGCTGGTTTGCTTTGCTATTCAGGCTTTTGTGATACCACACACGTTATGTTTTTTTTTTTTTTTGAGTGGAAAGATAAATGTCATTGGTATATTTTTAGCTATTGCATTGAATTATTGAATTGCTTTAGGTACCATGAATATTTTAAAATACATTGAACAGGTGGACTGAATATGGAAGACAGACAATTCAGCACATCTTCTGACCCTAATACCTCTTGGCTGCTGAGAGCATTGAACCATGATCCAAGGGAAATGACTTTGAATCAAATCTTATTATTGCCTAAACTTCCTTCCAGTTTAATCAGATGCTTGGAGAGTTGTGTATTTCTCAATTTGTCACTATTTATTAGAGTCCTACCATGTGTCAGGAACTTTCCACGGTCCAGATATTATTAAAAAATAAAAGCACAACTACCTGTGAACTCAAACACAGTGTGGAAATAAGCACAATAAAGACTGATTATACATGTTTAGTGTTAAAAAGAAATTGAAAGCTGAGATGAATGCAAACATTGGAGTTTCATTGTGTATCCAGGAGTCTTTCTTATTTCTACTCTGGGGATCCGGGTTCTAGATGTCACTTTTTCCATGTTCTATGTCATAGAGAGGGCATCAGTGACAGACTAATCTAGTATTCATTTTCAAATCTGAAACAACTTTGGTGGAAGGGGGTGGATAAATTCAGAATTAAGGCAAAGGGACCTTTCTCTTTTCATTTTGTGCTAGCTTGCCAAGAGACCTTCTCTGGCCTCTCCTGACTGCTGCTGAGGTAGATGCCAACTGATATTTCAGTACTGTATTTTATGCACTTTGCCTGTGTACATTCACCTCATTTCTCCCTTTTGGTGGCACTTTTGGGCAGTTGTGAATGTACACTTAATGTGAAACTATGTTGGGTCATGGGTTTTTGAGGAAATTGGCACTGATCCTTCAGCTATGTACAGTCAGGCCTGCAAAAGACCCCCAGGAAATGAATACTGCAGCTGTGGTGGGGTGGGGTACTCCTTATGCTGCAGTAGTTATGGTCACTGGAGGACAGGTGAGTTCTGTTCAAATGCCCATCAAGTACCATGGGATCTTCTTATTCCTGGAGGGCTCTGTGGCACTCACAAAAACACCACACAAACCTACATTTCAGTCATGTCTGTCTCCCAGAGCACTGACCATGTGCAAAGATAGGACCTCTCCTTCATCCTCACATGCTGTCATGCAGTACCTTTTCTATGAAACAGAAGTTGGCCAGAATTGTGAGGACCTGCACCAGATTGACACCATCTTCATACCAGTCAAAGCTACAGAACTAGCTTTGCCCCATCAAGCCCCAATATTGAGGAGGAAGAGGATGAAGTGGCACTTGCGGGAAACATAGGAAGGACATGGAGCACAGACGGGGCAGTGGCCCTCTGTGTCCATAGGGTCTCTGGCCATTCCATTAGATTTCATCCCCTAGGCAGTTCAAAACACCGTCTTATGAGCAGAGACATTACTATTCTAATAATGGATAGGCTGTTCTTGGGTGGTCTACCTTTGCACCCACAGCAGCCATCCCCAGAAACTGATCAAATCTGGGGTTCTGGATTGAAAACAGTGCCCTGCTAGGAGTATGAACCCTAGAGGCCAACACACCTGTCATTGTGATGCCCTTAAGTAGTTGCCCCCTCATGAACCTGGCTCACCCATTCATTGGACAACTGTAACACCTGTTCCCACCCTCATATTTCTATCAAACCTAGAGGCAGAGACTTGCACTCCAGAATCTCAGGCCTTTCTTTTACTTTGTATCATGTCAGGCCACCATCCCCTGCCTGTAGGACTCCATCCCCTCTGCCTAGTTCCTAATGCCTGCCTTTTCTAGGTTTCAAAGTGAGCTGCTGGGACATGTTCAGAACATCCTCTGAGTCATAACCCCATATGGTTCAGTAACCTCAAGTTCCCTGTTCTTGCACTTGTCTCCTATTCTGAGATGACTTTGGGAAAACACAGAAGAACTCAATCCTCCAAATCAGGCTCTGGTTCTCTTACCAGACCATATTAAAAACAGGTCATTTTCAGCTGAAAACATTCGCTCCTCTGATCCATTCTGGAAAAGTCACTGGTTAGCTCCTTACCTCCATGACCGCACCTCCAGCTATTCCTTAGTCCCTTCAAGAGTGCTGTAGCCTGCTGAGTCCCAGTTACTCACTTGATCTGCACTACATGTGGCCAGGTGCCCTTAATCTTTGGTCACTGTGGAATGTTTCTGACCAGGCTGGCTCCACTAGGGACAGGGCATGTCTTTCAGCATGAATCCTCCCTTTATGTAGAACCAGAGGTTTCAATTATTAAGGTTCAGTGCTGTCCTACATTCAGCTCTGTCCCTGCCAGTCACCTCAGTTGATTTCAGGGTCATAACCATCTCTGTCCTGAAGAGGCTAAATAGTGTCACTGCAGCTGAAGACAAGGTCTGTACATTCAGAAGCAAGGAAGATTTTTCTGAAAATGGCATCAAACTTTAGATAAGTTGGGGGTGATGACAGTGCAGGATCCAGTGCTTGTGTGGTGATATGCAACTGGTCAAAGCATCCTGCTTCTCATACTCCACCTGTGCCTTCATTGGTGACCCTACAGCTATAGTGGACCCTGAATAAACAGTTAGGGAAGCTCAAGAATTGGGGTCATTAGGGGGTTCCCTCCATACAAGTTCAGAAACTTGTAACTGTGGATATGGCACATGATGTGTGACCCATCTTCTCTATGTAGTATCCTGGCCTATACCTACTTATACTAGTGATGATGTCTGCTTGTTTCTAGTCATGATTTCAGAGCCAAACTTTCCTGGAGCTGCAAGGACCAGCAAAGACCCAATGCATCCCTAGAAATCCATGTCCCAACACAGATCACATTTAGGGCACACTCACACCCACTCCACAAGATCACAATGAGGAAAGAATGAAATGAACATGCATATACCCATCACAGAACAGACACTCCTGAGGGATCAGTTGACATCACCAGTGTCAGTGTCCAGGAGAGGCCTGGGTCACACAACTGGGAGAGACTGTACTCAAGTCATCAAAATATGAAGAGAGCAAGCTCCACTCACTTAAACTCTAAAACAATCAACTCTGCCAAAGGTGCCAAGTGCTAATTACATGCACAAGGTCAGTAAATCAATTGGGACACACTGGTGTCCTCTAATTGCCACAGGACATAGAGGCATCATAGGATTCTACCAACGCTGTCACAATGGTGCCCTTCAGGATCAACAGAAACTAGGATCAGCCTGATCTACCCCTTGAATAATTAAATCCCTTGGAAGTGGGTTCCATGGTCTTTCCAATCAACTCCGATATCCATCAACTGATGACTGCATAAAGAAAATGTGGCATATATACACTTTGGAATACACTCATCCATAAAAAAGAATGAAGCCCTGTTTTAACAACAAAGTGGTATGTGGCAGTTAACATAAAATACCAAAATATATATAGAAATAAAATGGTCATTTTGGGATATGATTGTCATTTTTAATCCTTGTTTGTACTCCTGTGTAATTGTGGTCTGCCTACTTTCTTCCTGTTGGATACTATAATTAAAAGTATGTCTTCAAAAACTAATAAAAATTGGGAAGGGTAGGAGAGGTATTGGGGTAGCAGGGGAAGTGTGGTTGTCTTCTTGAAACTATAGCTATGGAGTGCAGTCTGCTCACTTCACATTAATGTTTTTTTTTTCCTTTTTTTAACTTTTATTTAATGAGTATAAATTTCCAGTGTACAGCTTATGGATTAAAATGGCTTTACATTAATGTTTTTTTAAAAAAGAGGCATGTTAAGAGGAAACTTATGCCGGCACCGCGGCTCACTAGGCTAATCCTCCGCCTTGCGGTGCCGGAACACCGGGTTCTAGTCCGGGTCGGGGCACCGATCCTGTCCCGGTTGCCCCTCTTCCAGGCCAGCTCTCTGCTGTGGCCAGGAAGTGCAGTGGAGGATGGCCCAAATCCTTGGGCCCTGCACCCCATAGGAGACCAGGAGAAGCACTTGGCTCCTGCCATCGGATCAGTGCGGTGCGCCGGCCGCAGCGCGCCTACCGCGGCGGCCATTGGAGGGTGAACCAACAGCAAAAGGAAGACCTTTCTGTCTCTCTCTCACTGTCCACTCTGCCTGTCAAATAAAAAGAGGAAACTTATGTGGCTCTTGTGCTATAGGCTCAGGTGAGTCACTGTTCTCTATCAACTGCTGCACATGGTCCGCAGGTTTCTAGCTCCTTACCTCTCCTATCCCACAACCATGTTGCACAACAACTTTTAAGGCCTTTTCACTTTGAGTCAATATCATCACATGTCCCCACATATCTGAAGCAGTTTCCTAAGATTTCTGGATTCTCTTCTTACCCCTGCAGTTATCATAACTGGGGATTCCTAGGGCTACAACTTCCTGCCACAAGTCAGGCCTCACACTGCTACTGATGATCCACACTATGTTCCTGATCTGTTCCTGCCCTTCTCACTGGTTCTGCTGGCACTGTAACCTAGGTAGTCCTCTTGGGTTAAAAGGAAGGTCAGTGGCCAGCTAATCACCACCTACCTGGGACCCTAAGCTGGCTTAGCCCATACTGTCTCCAAGAGAAGGAACAAAGACATTGCATTCAAAGTAGGCAAGGAGTTAAATTGAAAAAGACTACAACTTCTCCAGCACACTTCCTGATACTCATGCAGGCAACACTGAGGCTGATGCTGACAATAATTAGGCCATAGCCAGGGTGCAGGAGGCAGGAGCACCTGCAGGCCCTGACATCCCAGGATTGATGATAACAGGAAACCCCAGTCTGGGCAACAGCAGGCATCACAGTTACCACCAGAATCTCAACTCCTCCACTCCAGTGTCAGTCTTGTTCACCTCTATTTCCCACAAAGGTATCAAGGACCCAGGGATTTCATGCAGTCCCAGGCCTCAGCTCCTGCTGCATCTGTGGTGACCTCTGTTCTCCTGTGGGCCCATGTGTGGGCTTGTGTGTGTATAGGTAAACCCATACACATGCCCTCACTACAAATTTATCGTTCCACCTGGGTCTATTACAAGATGAGCACACACAAATCCATTTAACTGCCAGTGGTTGTACAAAGCTGGACATGCCAGTGGTTGTACAAAGCTGGATATGACAGAGAGTCATCCTCAGTTTCCCAATCAGCCATGCCTTGGACATCCTGGTGGTGTGGTTTTGGAGAAGGCAGTGAGCATAGCACATAAGGAAGCTCCTATGCCTGGGTGAGCATCATCTCTGTCACCTCAGTCAAAACAAGGCAGCAACTGGGACCCTGTGACATTCAGGAGTTTCTCAGTGAGGCCTCCTGTTCTCATATGTCCTCCTCTGGTAGAGATGGCCAGGAGCAGTGTGGCCAGGGGAAGACTGAAAGGACAGCTGACAGGGTTGCAGTGGCATGGGAAACAGGACAGAGGACATGGCTATTGCAAGATCATGCCACCCTGGCTCCAGAAACAGTTAGTCCCCTGTAGCTGTGTTACACAGTGCTCAGACATGGTACCTCAGCAGTTACTGACTGGAGGCAAACAGGATGTACAAACAGGATGCCCTTGGGTGTGGGATAGTGGTTGTGTAGGATCAAGGGCTGGGGTGGGAAGAGGGTGGCCTTGCAAAACTCCAGGGTGTGGGACAGAGGAGGGTGAGTCCTGAGAGCTGCAGCTGGTCCTGCCAGAGCTAAGGGGCTTCCTGGACAGCTGCAGTAGTGATGATAGCAGGGGAGGCTGACCATGGCAGGGTATTATGATGGGGAAAGGCAGTAGGAGGATACAGAGGGAAGGGGAGACCCAGATGGAACCACATGGATGGAGGCAGGGAAGCAATGGAAGTGGAGAAAAGGGAGAGTAAGAAAGGAGAGGGGCTGAGCTGGAGATGATGGACCTGGCCAGGAGAGGGAAGACTGGAGCAGGAGAGAGAGGGTCAGAGAGGGATGTGGGGGAGGCAGCACGGAGTCAGAGCCAGCTCAAGCAGAGAGCACAAAATTCCAGACTAGAAACCACCCAGATTTTCTTTTTTTTCACAATTTAAAAAATCTGGCTTATTGTGGTCTAATATATATAATGAAATTAGCTCTTCTATAATGTATAGATTGATAAATTTGGACTAATGCATATTCATGTGACCAAAGTCAAAATCAGGAACATTTCCAGTATGCAAAAACATCCCTTTGGATGCCACCTACAGCACCCACTGAACTATTTCATGTTTTAATAATTTAGACATTCCCAGAATCTCACAAAAATGAAATCATACAATTTGTCTTTGCTGTCTTGCTTCTTTCCGTTGTGCAAAGCTTTAAGTCACATATATGTTATGTGTATATCAATAGCTCACACCTTGTTAATTGCTTAACATCACTACTCAATACAATAATTGTATTGTACAATACAGTAATATGATAATTGGTTTATCCACTTAATCTGTTGATAAATATTTGGGCTTTGGCAATTATGAATAAAGTTGCTATGAACATTCACATATAGATTTTAATGAGGACTTCTATTTTTATTTCTTCTGGGCAGATAACTAGGTTTGGAATCATTGCATTCCATGGTTAGGTGTATTTTTCAAGCTTATAAGAAACCAGCAAAACTGTGTTCTAAATGGATAGTTGATAGCTTTTATTGTGTAAGTTTTTGCATATTTTTTGTTATTCTCTTTTTTATTAAACTTTTATTTAATGAATATAAATTTCCAGTGTACAGCTTATGGGTTACAATGGCTTCCCCCCTCCCATAACTTCCCTCCCACCCGCAACCCTCCCCTTTCCT
Organism: Lepus europaeus; assembly: GCF_033115175.1. Classification (NCBI taxonomy): domain Eukaryota; kingdom Metazoa; phylum Chordata; class Mammalia; order Lagomorpha; family Leporidae; genus Lepus; species Lepus europaeus. The sequence goes on along the minus strand of NC_084851.1, from coordinate 25,166,860 downwards.
GCTCCCTCTCCCCTTCCAATCACATCAAGATTCATTTTGAATTCTCTATATACAGAGGATCAGTTTGGTATATATTAGGTAAAGATTTCAACAGTTTGCCCCCATATAGCAATACAAAGTGAAAAAAATACTGTTGGAGTACTAGTTATAGCATTAAATAAGAGTGTACAGCACATTAAAGACAGAGATCCTACATAATATTTTTTTAAAAAATTAATTAATTTTCTATGTCATTTCCAATTTAACACCAGTTTTTTTTTCATTTCAAATTCTCTTTATATACAGAAGATCGATTCAGTATATAATTATTAAAGATCTCATCAGTTTGCACCCACAGAGAAACACAAAGTGTAAAAATACTGTTTCAGTACTAGTTATAGCATCACTGCACATTAGATAACACATTAAGGACAGATCCCACATGGGATGTAAGTACACAGTGACTCCTGTTGCTGACTTAACAATTTGACACTCCTGTTCATGGCGTCAGTAATCTCCCTAGGCTCTAGTCATGAGTTGCCAGGGCTATGGAAGCCTTTAGAGTTTGCTGACTTTGATCTTATTCTGATAGGGTCACAGTCAAAGTGGAAGTTCTCTCCTCCCTTCAGAGAAAGGTACCTCCTTCTTTGATGGCCCCGTTCTTTCCACTGGGATCTCACTCACAGAGATCTTTCATTTAGGTCTTCTTTTTTTTTTTTTCTTTTCCATGGTGTCTTGGCTTTCCATATCTACAATACTCTCATGGGCTCTTCAGCCAGATCCGAATGCCTTAAGGGCTGATTCTGAGGCCAGAGTGTTGTTTAGGACATCTACCATTCTATGAGTCTGCTGTGTATCCCGCTTCCCATGCAATACAATCCCATCAAGGTGGCATGTACCAATGCCATCTCACTAGTCCAACTGATCAATTTCAGTTCACAATTGATGGCTCTGATAGGTCTAAAAGTCAAAGGGATCACACAAACAAGACAAGTGTCTGCTAATACTAACTGATAGAATCAAAAAGGGAGAGAAGGATCCAGTTTTTGCATATTTTAACTACAACCTGAAGTCATATTTTATAATATTATAACTATTTGATTTTATTTATATTTCTAATTTCCTATCATTGATTTTGAATATTAATTTGTATCCTGTGACTGTTAAATTTACTTATTATTTCTTGCACCCCTTTTCAGGCATCGTAGGATTTTTTTCCTTGCCTGTTTAATGGGTAAGATGATCAATCAACCACAAGTGAGAATATCCTTGTCTTATTATTGATCAATGGGAAAAGCATTCAATCTTCCACGATGAATTAAGAGGTTAGCTACACTTGTATATTTTTAGTAGATGTCATTTTTATTGAGGGAGTTCAATCTCATTTGTAGTATATTGAGAGTTTTTATCATGAATAAGTATTGAGTTTTGCAAATGCTTTACCTGTAGCTATCAAAATGACTGTGCCTTTTTTTTCTTTTTCAGTCTGTTGATATGGTGTGTTACATTGATAAATATTTTTGAATGTTATGTCAAATTCATATTTTTGGAACAACTCTTGTTCATAATATAACTCTTTTTATATATTGTTGTATTTCATTTGCCAAATGTTGTTAAAGATTATTGCCTCTAAGTTAAGGATGGGCATTATCTATAACATAATTTCTTGCACTGACATTGTCTAGTGTTGATATGAGGTTGGGAAGTTTCATCAAGTAAGCTGTAATGAGTTGCTTCATATTTCTGTAAACATTAGAATATATAATTGGTAAGTTTTTTTATTTAGTTTTTTGACAGACAGAGTTAGACCGTGAGAGAGAAAGACAGAGTTATAGACAGTGAGAGAGAGACAGAGAAAGGTCTTCCTTCTGTTGTTTCACTCCCCTAATGGAGGGCCGGGGCTACAAGGATCTGAAGCCAGGAGCCAGGTGATTCCTCCTGGTCTTCCATGTGGGTGCAGGGACCCAAGCACTTGGGCCATCCTCCACTGACTTCCCAGGCCACAGCAGAGAGCTGGACTGGAAGAGTAGCAACCTGGACTAGTACCCAGCACCCCAACAAGGACTAGAACCTGGGGTGCTGGCGCCACAGGCAGAGGATTAGCCAAGTGAGCCAAGGCACCAGCCAATATTTTTAACATCAAATCTGCTCTTGGGTAATTAAGTCTATTATTATTCTTACATTGTGCTGTGACTAGAGCAATGCAGGCTTTCAAATAATGGATTTTTTTCAAAAAAGAATAAATCTGTAAAAGTGTCATACTCTGCAGGATATAACGACACACAAAACATGATCAGCACTAAGAACTGAATAAATTACTGGTCAGAAAAATTTTTATTCTTTATTTAAATAATATAAAGCCCAGACATTATGATCATTATAAATAAATTATGTTCTCATGAAGGCATTTTCTATTGCTCTAATAAATCTTAATTTTCATAAAATAGGTCAGGCTGATTTTTTTTCTTTTTTTCTTTTCTAACATACTTGTTTGGGTCCAGTCTTGTAGAATAACTTTAAAGTCTAGTGGAATAGCTTCTCCTTCTAAAGTGACATGTTCCTATATTGTTTATTTTATACCTAGTCATATACTGCCTATGATATTTTTGAATTTTTACATTTTTAACATTTATTTATTTATTTAAAAAGAAGTGTTACAGAGACAGAGTGGGGAGAGAGAGAGATAGAGAGGGAAAGAGATCTTTCATCCACTGGTTCAGTTCCCAAAAGGCTGCAAGGGCTGGTTGAGGCTGAAGCCAGAACTCCATCGTGGTCCCCCATGCGGGCACTATGGACCCAAGCACTTGGGCCACCTTAGTCTACCTTCCAGATGCATAGAAGGGAGCTGAAAACCAGGACTATTATGGGATGCCAGCATCAAAGGCAACAGCTCAACCTGCTGAACCACAGTGTTGGCCCCTGAACTTTTTACTTTTTTCTGCCATATAAATCCTAACTTCTCAATTCTAAGTTATTGGAAAATGAGGATCATATGCAAAAATGTCTTTATATCCCTGCTAAACTAATCACACCTGTGTGCTTTGTAAATGCACAGATGCATGCACTATAATTAGTAAGTATAAAGAATTTCAGGAACCACCTAGATTTTTAGTTTATGTCCCTTGGTCTTCATATTTCTCAGAATGCATAGCACTAATTATAAATAAATTGTAACTACTTCTCTAACCCTTTATTTGTCCTCTCATTTAAGCTGTTTTTATCTTGAAATCTTTTCATCACTTAACAATTTCTTTCCCTTCACAATAAAGAAAAGAAACCATTACCATTGCTGCACACCTTTGTCATGTAAGACTAAAAGGATAACCAGTTATTTCCACGCTTAAAAAGTTGCTATCCATATTAATAAATCTTAATAAAATCAGTTATGTTTCCATCAATCTATTGAGTGCTAATATCATAATCTTACTTGGATAAATGAAAAAGTTACCCAGGACCACCTTTTGGGATTGTTACTTTTCCAAGTCTTCTCTGATATCACAAGGTGCCTGTCTTCAAATAAATCTGGTCACCGTTTGCCAGTATTTTTGGCAAGATTCTACTCATTCAATAGTATTGGAAAATCTCATGATACGATCTAAGCCCTCATTCTCTGTTTTTACTTTATATTATCTTGGTTCTTGATGCATGTACTTAATTTCTTCAACTGTACCTATTGTTAACACCATTATTGCAATATCTCATAAAGCAAGTAAGACACCTACAAGTTCTAATTTCTAATTTTGTGCTTTTGAGGCCTCAAATAACATCTGAGTGAACAAAAATTCTCTACTCCCATGTGTCTCCTATTTCCTGGCCTGACATGAGGTACAAGATATTGATGTCATGGTGGTTTCAATGTCAAAGCTGTTTGCTTTTTCAAGAATTTTTTAAAAGAGCTGTTATTGTCATTTCTTTTCTTTCTTTTCTGTCATTGTCTGTGGAACAGTTAGACAGCAGGTGGTGCCTTGCTGCCCCATTTTTCATCACTTCATCAATCATACCTTCTTCAGTCAGAAACCTCTTGCTCCCACCAACATGACCCATCTTGGGCAGCTGCTTGTTCTCTCTGTGCCACAGTTGTTGGTGACTTCCAGGTGGCACGATATCTGACCTGAATTGTGCTATCACTTCAGGACAGCAACTCTGACATGGTCATGTCTGTAGCAGTGTGTCCATGTGGGGCTGGGGTGGGGGATAAAGGCAGGCTCCCATGGTGCTGTTGTTAGGCTGGGAGACACAGCTAGGATTAGCTTGCACCTCCTGCACCAGAGACACTGTGAGGGCCAGGACATGGATGTGTTGCAATTTCTCTAAGGGCATGAGTGGTTGCTACTCTAACAGAGGCCAATAGGACTCACATTATCTGTGCAATCTGGGTTGGAGTGGGGTAAGGACAGTGTCCCTGCAAAGCCACAGAACATGCAACAGATGGTGGGGCCCTGGGAGCCTCACTTTGTCCTGAGGTGGGGGCAGTCTGTGAGGCTGACTGGGGAGATGCTTATAGGGGCAATGGGCAGATGGATGGAAAGAGGCCAGTAAATGAATAGGACAGGGTTAGGACACTGGAGGGATGGGGTGATGGCAAAGAAAACAGAGCCAGGTAGGCTGGAGAGCTTGGAAGCCAAGAGAGCAGATGAAGAAAGGAGAGGGGCCAAGCTGGAGGCGAAGGGAGAAGCAAGCAGAGTGGAGACATGAGTGGGAGCCAGAGAGAAGGACACTATAGGGAAGGGGTTGGGGAGGCAGGGCCCTGAGCCAAGCTCCAATGTGTCACCTGTCATTTTTATCCAACTTATGTTGCTTTATCTTCACATTTCAGGAGCTGCCAATGGGATCAGAGAGAGGCTTGAGATGGCTCTGCTACCAGACACTACAATTACTATTTAAGCTGGTATAGAAGACTTTAAAACAATGTGATTAGGATGTTTGATTACTCACTGAAGGGAAACCTGGATTTCCTTGTTTTCTCAATAAATTAATAAACAGTGTGAAAAACTCTCTTTATTCATTTGAAATTTACATTTGGTAAGTCCTTTTATATCATTTGTTGGATTATTTTATAGAAAAGTCTTACTGATGTATTTTGCCTATATACCAAAATGCATAGCCTTTTAAACGTATCTGCTCTTTGCTAAAATCTAAAATTTACCAATAACAGACATAGCCATGTGTCAGTTTTGTCATTTTGGAAAAAGGTGAAAGATTTATATGTTCTGAAGAGAAATCAGAGTATAGTTTTGCCATTTTGAATGTAGAATAATACATAATATTCTATTTGCATTTTAGGAACAGTAATAATTGTTCTGAATTATAAACTGCTAAGGATCACCATACTGTTATATTATTTGAAGATGAGTATGTTTATATAGTTGGTCTGAATATTTTTCATAAGGTGGGAATTATTCTTCCACCTAACAGGTATAATATGCCCTAACAGATAAGCTTCCCTTTTAAAATAGATGAGTATATTCTATAAGACATATCTGAAAAAAAGATGCTAAGATGTTGACATAAAAATGTGTTCTATTTATTTAACTTTACCTTCAATGCTGTGTGTGTGTGCACATACACTGTTTTTTACAGGAAATATTAAGCATAATTCAAGTTATCATTTGAAGATAGCAGGTAAGTATGAAATGAGGTAGTTTGGAAATTAGGGACCAAACTATTTTAGATTCAACATTGAATAAATCATAAATAGAAGGAGATAGATTTGAAAATTTTGAAACTGAAAATTTTAAGGTCATTTTTTAGAAAAAATAAAATGTATCAGTACAAAAGAGCAAGTGCAAAGGAAGTACCCAGAAACTGTGGTGAGAGAAACTGATTACATAATTGCACTAAATGGTGGACAACTGGGGAAGAAATCATTCATGAATATGTCTATAAATAAATTGGGTTCTTGAAACATGTATTTTGTGTTTTGAAAGCTATTTGCTAGGTCCTAATGGAGAAAAGTGTCTAACTGCCTCTTGTCCAGTTTTTCCTTTTTTTTTCCCTTTGGTTGCTGCATATGATGGGGCCAATTAGAAACATTACTAAAATAGGATTATCTGCAGTCTACCAGTGCAAAAAGATGTCTTCTAAGTATGTACATTTCTGTGAAAGAAACATAATTTTAATGAATTTTCCTGTTCCACAAAATACTAAGTATCACCTATATGCTGTACTCTGCAAATGTCAGGTAGGAAAATCCAGAAGAGGAAATTCAGAAGATTTGTTCTTCGATGTATTCTATAGGCAAAGATCCAGTAAATATAAGATAGTTCTATTTGCTGGTGTTGTGGCTTAACAGGCTAATCCTCTGCCTTGCAGTGCCGGCACACTGGGTTCTAGTCCTGGTTGGGGCACTGGATTCTATCCTGGTTGCCCCTCTTCCAGGCCAGCTCTCTGCTATGGCCTGGGAAGGCAGTGGAGGATGGCCCAAGTGCTTGGGCCCTGCAGCCACATGGGAGACTGAGAGGAGTGCCTGGCTCCTGGCTTCAGATCAGCATGATGCATTGGCAGCAGCGGCCACTGGAGGGTAAACCAATGGCAAAAAGGAAGACTTTTCTCTCTGTCTCTCTCTCACTGTCCATTCTGCCTGTCAAAAAAAAAAAGAAGATAGTTCTATTGTTCTATTTAATATGTGGTTAAGTATGACTTGTGTATTTTCTTTCTTATAAGTTCAGTACACAGAACTCGATTAATCATAATTATTGATTGTAGAATGGCCATCACTGATTTATATGTAGCCTTTTATGTTATATACTTAGATATTAAAATATAAAGGCTCATTGCTTATATCTAACTGGCACATTTTTATCTTTGCACTTATGCAGTCTTTTATCTGATAAACCACTTGCAATTTTCCATTTTTAAGTATTTTTAAGATAAAACACTTGAAGGTATTTGACAAATAACCTGGGTACAAACTCCTTCAAATTTAATAATTTTCAATCTATTTTATTGACTGATTCATATCTGATTTATCAGTTTTGACATTCATATTCACTGTTATTCTAAAATGTTCAACTTTTATATAAAGTATTTTTTCTTCTCAGACTAATTTTTATTAGTTTAGTTGATATTTTACTATATAACAATCATAATATACTCAGAGACAAGAATAGGTCTTTACATACTAAAAAAACTTGCACATGGAAGTATGTAGCTCTTATTAGAAGTGGTCATGAGCATTAATTCTATAGAATGTCTAACTTATAAAACAAATGAGGATTTAAAATTAACTGAAACAAAATATGCTTTTGTCAGTGTAAAAGAGATGGTAACTTCTTGAACAGATGCATCCTTGAAGTAGCGAAAATGTGAAATATCAATTTGTCACATTATATCTTCTCTGTGTAACAATTAGAAAGTTATTTTTGACATCAATTAGAGGTGATATTTCAGTCCTGCACATGACATTGTGAACATACATGTTTCTAAGAATTGATTTTTTTCTGAGCATGAGATGATTTATAAAATATTAGATTTTATTTTTTGGTTAATATTTAGGACACTTGCCCTTATAACAGCAAGTCATATAAATTTGTTATGTACAATTTTTCACTATGAAAATTTTAAATTTATGTAATGTTACAAATATATTTTAAAGCAAGATCAATCATTGGAGAAGCAGCAAGCCAGATACTCACAATGTGATGCACATCTGATAAACACATGAAATGCAAGGCTAGTGGATGAATTACTAACTAGCTACAGTGATTACATTCTTAGAAGATTATATATTTAGAATTGGTCATATTTAAAATTCAGCATTTCAGTTTTATTTTGAGGTTTGAACCTCTTTTTTTTCTAGTGAAATGCAGGTACACATAGGAGATTCTCAATTTTCCAGATATTGAATTCTAGAATGAATGCTTGTTACTAGTGGAGTTTGAGAAAAAAAATAGAAAAAAAAGAAACAAAGAAAAATTTAAGGATGGCACAATACTTAGGACTGTGCAATATTTTCATATTTTAGGAAATGTCAAATTTAAAATTTTCTATGTTTGACAAATTAAATATTGCATTTGGACAAATGAGAATTTTCTTCTTTAAAGTAAAAACAAGTTTTATTTTATTGCTAGCCTTTATGAAATCCTAGTTGTGTCCTCATTATTCTTTGTTGAAGAGTTTGACAAACTGTTTTTTTTTAAATTTTTATTTAATGAATATAAATTTCCAAAGTACAGCTTATGGATTACAATGGCTTTCACCCCCCCATTACTTCCTTCCAACCCACAACCCTCCCATCTACTGCTCCCTCTCCCCTTCCATTCACATCAAGATTCATTTTCAATCCTCTTTATACACAGAATATCAGTTTAGTATATCTTAAGTAAAGATTTCAACAGTTTGCCCCCACATAGCAACACAAAGTGAAAAATACTGCTGGAGTACTAGTTATAGCATTAAATCACAATGTACAGCACATTAAGGACAGAGATCTTACATGATAGTTTTTAAAAATTGATTAATTTTCTATGAAATTTCCAATTTAAAACCAAGTTTTTCATTTTCAATTATCTTTATATACAGAAGATCGATTCAGTATATACTAAGTAATATTTCATCAGTTTGCACCCACACAGAAACACAAAGTGCAAAAATACGGTTTCAGTACTAGTTATAGCATTACTTCGCATTGGACAACACATTAAGGACAGATCCCACATGAGACATAAGTACACAGTGACTCCTGTTGTTGATTTAACAATTTGACACTCTTTGTTTATGGTGTGACAAACTGTTAAGAAAGCAAACACCACAATGATGTGACATTTCTAGTTGGAAAAAGAATCCTCCCTGGAACTGGTGCTGGAATGTAGCAGGCTAAGCCTTTGTCTGCAGTGCAAGCATTCCATATAGGGGCCTATTCATGTTGTAGCTGCTCCTCTCCATGTGCCATAGCTCTCTGCTATGGCCTGAAAAATCAATAGAAGATGGGCCCAAGTCCTTGGACCCCTGCACCCACATGGGAGACCTGGAAGAAGCTTCTGGATTTTACTTTCAGATCAGTCCAGCTCTAGCATTTCTGGCCATTTTGGGAGTGAACTAGTGAATGTAAGACCTCTCTATGTCTCTCCCTCTCTGTAACTGCTTCTCAAGTAAATAAACAAATCTTTAAAAAGAGCATGAGCTTAATCATGCAAAGATGTTGAATTAATGAGAAAATGTTAACTGATTTATTATATATTAAAATGTTTTCATCCAGGGCCAGTGCTGTGGCACAGCAGCTAAAGCTGCCTCCTGCAGTGGTGGCATCCCAAATGGCACCAGTTCTAGTCCTGCCTGCTCCATTTCCAATCCAGCTCTCTGCTATGGTCTGGGAAAAGAGTAGAAGATGGTCCAAATCCTTGGGCTCTTTCATCTGCATTGGAGACCTGAAAGAAGCTCCTTGACCCTGGCTTCAGATACGCTCCTCTTCAACTGTTCCAGCCATTGGGGAGTAAACCAGTGCATGGAAGAGCTCTCTCTCTCTCTCTCTCTCTCTCTCTCTCTCTCTCTCTCTCTGTCACTGCCTCTTCATCTTTGTAACTCTGCCTTTAAAATAAATAATCATTTTTAAAAAGGTATTCATTCTTTCTGAATATTTATTTTTTTGAAAGGCAGAGTTACAGAGAAGCAGAGGCAGAGAGAGAGAAAGGTCCTCTATCCACTGGTTCACTCCCCAAGTAGCCACATTAGGTGGAGCTGTGCTGATCTGAAGCCAGGAGCCAGGATCAAAATCTACTACCTGGTACCATCAAATTATTGATGAGAATACTGAGGAAACACTGCAAGTCATTGGGGTATGTGAATACTTCTTGGGTAAGACCATAAGAAGCATAGGCAAACAATGAAAAATAGACAGATTGTGTTACACAAAGCTAAGAAGCTTCCTCCCTGCAAAGGAAACACTCAACAAAGTGATGAGGCAATGGAGAGAATGGAGAAAATATTTAATGGTGCAAGTGATAAAGCGTTAATATCCAGATTCTTTTTTTTTTCTTTTTCTTTTTTTTAATCTTTTTTTATTTAATTATTTTTTAACTTTTATTTAATGAATATAAATTTCCAGCGAACAGCTTATGTATTACAATGGCTTCCTCCTCCCACAACTTCCCTCCCACCCACAACCCTCCCCTCTCCTGCTCCCTCTTCCCTTCCATTCACATCAAGATTTCATTTTCAATTCTCTTTCTATACAGAAGATCAATTTAGTATAAAAATTTTAATAGTTTGCACCTACATAGAAACACAAAGTGAAACATACTGTTTGAGTACTAGTTATAGCATTAAATCAAAATGTACAGCACATTAAGGACAGAGATCCCACATGAGGAACAAGTGCACAGTGACTCCTGTTGTTGACCCAACAAATTGACACTCTAGTTTATGGTGCCAGTAACCACCCTAGGCTCTCGTCATGAGTTGCCAAGGCTTTGGAAGCTTTCCAAGTTTGCCAACTCTGATCATATTTAGACAAGGTCATAAAAGACAGGGTCAGGGTAGTAACCAATGATCCTAAGAGTGGCATTTACCAGGTTAGAACAATTATACAGCATTAAGTGGGGAAGAGGACCATCACACACAGGTTGGGAGTAGAGCCATTGGTGGTAGATTAGGGGTTATGATTACAAAGGAATGAGGCCCAAGTGTGCTAGACAGTGTCTAGAACAAAGGACAGAGTCATTATTAGAGGAGCTAAGAAAGGTGCTCTCTAAGCTACAATTAAGTTTTCTGATTGAGAGGCAAATAAAACCTGACAGAAGGGGCTTGTTAATAATCTGTTGGGCTTTAGGCCTTGTAAGTTAAGAGGCCCAGACTTATCTATCTCTTCACATTGCCTCTCTCCCATTCACGACTTCTTCAACTTTCAGTACTCACTATTATCATAGTTTTCATTTAAAAATAATGGTAAAAGCAATGGACTAAATGAATACTTTTTGAAAATATAATCAATTAGGAAAATGGTTTATAAGGCAAAATATCTCTAAGCATGATAGCATAATGAATTTTCATTCTGTAAGAACAACTGATCACAGTGTAGCAGATTGTCAGCAAAACAAAATGCTTCAAATGTAGTTACAAAATATTGTCTGCAAAGGTCAGAAAAATTTCTCTCTATGAAATAGCTTTTAATGATGAGGATTATTTGGAGAATATCATAAAACCAACAAATGTGAGATAAATCGACTAATAATTTCTGTATTAACAGAATATATTTTCTATTCATTAAAACAGAAATATTTTTATGAATGTCCATAAAGAAAATGATACAAAGAGATTCCAGTTAAAACACCTCAAGGGCTGACATTGTGGTACAGTGGATTAAGCTGCCGCCTACAATGCTGGCATCCCATATGAGAGCTCATTTGGGTGCCTGCTCTCCCACTTCTAATCCACCTCTCTATAATACTCCTCTGAGAGCAGCAGAGGATGGACCAAGTATTTTGGCCCCCACAACCCCCACAGGAGACTTGAATGGCATTCATGGCTCCTGGCTTTAGCCTTTTTCAGCCCCAGCCATTGTGGACATTTGGGGCAATAAAGCAGAGAATGGAAAATCTTTGATCATCTTTTGCAAAGCTAGCCAAGTTGTGACAAATTCTTTAGATTTCTGTTTATTATGGAAGATCTTTATTTCACCTTCATTTATAAAAGAAAGCTTTGCTGGGTACATTATTCTTGGTTGACAGTTTTATCTCTTAATACTTTGCATATATCTCCCCATTCTCTCCTAGCCTTTGGTTTTTCTTATCAAAATTCAGCTATGAATCTAATTTGAAATCCTCTGAAGGTAATCTGGAGTTTCTATCATGTGCATTTTAGAATCTTTTCTTTATATTTTATTGTGGAGAGTTTGAGTACAATGTGTCATGAAGATCTTTTCTTATCATGGCTATTAGGAGCTTTATGTGCTTAATGTACTTGAATGCTCCTCTCTTCCCCCAAATTAGGGAAGTTTTCTGTAATTATTTCACGAAAAAGGCTTTCTTGGGCCAGTGCTGTGGTACAATGGGTGAAACCACCACCTGCAGTGCCAGCATCCCATATAGGCACCAGTTTGAGTCCCAGCTGTTCCACTTCTGATCTGGCTCCCTGTTATGGCTTGGGAAGGCAGTGGAGGATGGCCCAAATACTTGGGACCCTACTCCTACATGGGAGATCTGGAAGAGGCTCCTGGATTTGTATAAGCACAGCTCTGGCCATTGTGTCCAACCAGGGAGTGAACCAGTGCATGGAAGACCTCTCTATTCTCTCTGTCTCTGTCTCTTTCTCTGTCTCTGTCTCTCTCTTCCTCTCCTTCTCTCTCTGGGTAACACTGACATTCAAATAAGTAAATAAATATTTTTAAAAGGCATTCTAAATCCATTCTCTCTTTCCATGCCTTCAGGAACTCCTAAGATCTGTATGTTGGTCGTTTGATAGTATCCCATAAATCTCCAACACTGTGTTTATTTTTCAAATTTCTTTTCCTTTTTGTCTTACTATAAAATTTCCATTGACATGTTTTCTAACTTGTGTATTATTTCTTCTACCTCACCAAATCTGTAGCTAAAGTTTCCCACCACATTTTAAATTTGATCTATTGAATTTTCCATTTCTAATGTTTCATTTTGATTTCTCTTACAATCTCAATTTCATGGGAAAATATTCATTCGTTCATATTATGTATGGGTTTCTTTAATTCATGGATTTGCTTCTAAGATTATTTCTACGTAATCCGATGTTCAATTTTTTAAATTCCATTTCTGCCATTTCTTCAATCTCTTCATCTTCATATTCTGGTATTGAAGTGTTGTTGTGCTCTTTTGTGGGCAAGATGTTGTCTTCCCTTTTCTTGTTTCCTGAATTGCTGCATTTATTTTTAGGCATTTGTGGAGATACTTGATAATTGTTGGTTATTTGTTTCTGTTATGGATTTTAACTTTGGACTATGCCTCTGTGGCTTAGTGGAGTGTCTGTTCTTTCAGTGAATATCAGAGGCATGTGCTGGGTGTGGCCAGGTAGTTCTGTTCAATGTTCCAAGTTGAGGGAAGTGTGCACATTGAAACCCAAGTTGACTGTGTTAAATCTCTTTTTTTTTAATCACAGGGGAGGTTTGATTAACTCCATTAGTGTAGTCTTATGCTCACCTCCTTCCTCCAATGACCAATGTTTAGGTGCTAGTCACAATTGCTACAATATTTATCCATGCTGAAACAAGAACCATACAAAGATCTGTACAGTCCTTGGTATGATCATGGTTCCAGCTACAATGATCCTCACCAGGAATCAGGGAGCCACAAGCATGTGGAGCCATGCAAAGCAACTGCCCAAAGACCCAGCCACACTCTGTGCCCTCCAGTGTAGCCACAATGTTTTCACAACCCCAGCACAGAGTTATGAGCACCAGCACCCGGTGAATTCTCCCAGCAGACTTAGGTAATTCCTCTTGGAGAGTTTCTGTGAACATGGACAAAGCTGGTGCAGCTGTTACATGTGTTCAAAATGGTGCCTGCTCTCTCTCAGCTAGTTGCAGGATGCCAGTGTCTGCTGGTCAGGGAGAGAGAAACATGACTGCTTTTTTTTCTCTAGGTTGGCAGGTACACAGTCTCCCACAGGGCTCTAACACAGACTTCCACTAGACTCTTCCCACACCTTTATTAACAGTGGCTTGGGCTGCTGCGGTCAAGGCTCTTGGATGCTGGATCCCTGAGCTGTGTGCATTCACATCCTCGACATAGGTCCACAGTGTTCCTCTAATTTGCATGAAATTTCTTCTGCAACTTTTCTCACTGTATCTTCCCTGAGATTGTTCTCTCTTTACTTTTCTAAAACTATCTTCCACTAGACTAGAGCAGTAAGCTCCCTCCCTGTTCCACCATCTTGGAATCCTCTTAATAAATATTTTTTTAAAATATACTATAGTTCTGCATAGAGTGATTAAAAACTCACTAACATAACAAGAAGATATTTAAAGGACTAAACAAGATGAAAAACCATTCATAATGGAAAATAAAAATTAAGAATGTAGAGCTGATATTTTTGGAAAAAATAATGAATGTGAATGAGTGCTATAAGATGTGTATTTGAAATAGAATAGAAATACATTAATAAATAAAATTCTCCCAGATGTTTACTAGAATTTTGCCTAAAATATTGGTGGGATTTCAGATTGATGAAGATGGATTACAATAAATGTTAAAGGAAAGAGGCTAGTCAATAGATGAGGGGTATTAATTGACATATACAGGCAAGGTAAACCAAATATTGAACTTGAATAGATCACCAAATATTACATTTTAATGAGACATTCCCATTTAAAATGTTACAATAAACCCAAGAAACTCAAATTCAAAGCTGAAATATTTGTATACACAAAAGTAAACATTTAAATGTACAATACATTATAAGCAATGTTTTAAAAATTTCTAAGATATGGGGGCTGGTATTGAGGCATAGTGGGCTAAGTTTCCTCCTGGTGTGCCAGCATCCCATATGGGTACCAATTCATGTCCCAGCTGCTCCATTTCCAATTTAGCTCTTTGCTATGCCCTGGGAAATGCTTAGGCCTCTTACACACTTAGGAGACCCAGAGGAAGCTCTTGCACCCAGGCTTCGTATCAGCCCATCTCCAGCCATTGCAACCATTTCGGACTGAACCAGCAGATGGAAGGTCTTTCTCTCTATCTCTCCATTTCTCTGTTTCTAACTCTACCATTCAAATAAATAAATATTAAAAAAATGTATAAGACATGAAACATAGGGTGATTTACTTTAGATATGGATGACTTTCTTCATTACATCATGAGCTTCTATAAATCAATTGGGAAAAAAAAAAAACCTCAGTAACCGAACAAAAACACGGACAAAATATGCATGGATTTTTTTTTAAATTAATTAATTAATTTATTTTTTAACAGGCAGAGTGGACAGTGAGAGAGAGACAGAGAGAAAGGTCTTCCTTTGCCGTTGGTTCACCCTCCAATGGCCGCCGCGGTAGGTGCGCTGCGGCTGGCGTACCACGCTGATCTGATGGCAGGAGCCAGGTGCTTCTCCTGGTCTCCCATGGGGTGCAGGGCCCAAGTACTTGGGCCATCCTCCACTGCACTTCCTGGCCACAGCAGAGAGCTGGCCTGGAAGAGGGGCAACCGGGACAGGATCGGTGCCCCGACCGGGACTAGAACCCCGTGTGCTGGTGCCACAAGGCGGAGGATTAGCCTAGTGAGCCGCAGCACCGGCCCACATGGATTGTTTTTTAAAAAGGAAAAATGAATTTAGATATATGAACAGAAATGCAACCTCACTGGGAGTTAACATAAACAATCCTGAGATCATCATTTTCAACTTTCAGATTAGCAAGTGTCCTAAAGGTCTAAGAAGACCATGTTGGCCAGGCTGACTGGAGAAACAAACCATCATATCTATTACCAAACAGCTGGAATAGCCAGATACAAATATCATGACCACTATAAAAGACAATAAGACAGGGCCAGTGTTGTGTCATAATAGGCTAAGCCTCAACTTGTGGCTTTAGCATCCCATGTGGACACATGTTAATGTCCCCGGCTGCTACTCTTCTGACCCAACTCTCTGCTTATGGCCTGGGAGAGTTCAGCCCAGCTCTGGCCATGGCCTACATTTGGGGAGTGAACCAGAAGGTGGAGGTCCTTCCTCTGTGTCTCTCCCTTTGTATGTAATGCTGCCACTCAAATACATAAATATTTTTAAAAAAGGAAAAATGATAATATTTATCAAAATTATGAGATCTTATGCTCTTTAACTCAGCAATTCTAGTTCTAGTAATTTAATTTAGAGGTTTACCTTCACCTCTCTAAATTAACATATTTCATTGATATCTATTACAGCATGTATTGCTATAAAAATAAAAGTTTGGAAAAAGGAAAGAGTAAAATATCTAAGAAACTTCTGTACTAGAGACCATGAGTCTCACAATACGAGGAAGTGATTTTGGTAATGATATGATTGTCTCTGAGTGGGTGGACACCATGTACTTTATTGTACCTTCTGGACATTTTGTTGCCTTTTTAATTATATAAAAATAAAAGAAGCACAAAGCACACAATAAAATCATTGCAGAATACTATACAAAATAAATGTGCATTAATTTTACATTAAGTAGGTCAGTACAAGATTCATGCATCTATGAATTACATAGACTATGCTAAGGATAAAAGGAAGTAACTATGAACAAATCATTCAGGGGCCTGTAATAAATTACTGGGAATCTAAAGTTAGCCTCATTGGAGATGCAGAAGCAGACACTAGAAAGAACATGTACGAGGCAGCAGTGACTGAGGTGACAGATGGGAGTGATCTAGCTAGGACTGATGATGGGTGTAGGATTATCACATTCAGAAAGCAGAAAGGGTCCCAAGTAGGATACAAAATAGTCTATTTATAGGCACATCGTGGTGATCCTTCAGAACACCAAAAGCTTAAAATATAAGCAGTGTAAACAGCAAACAGAGAGAACACAGAGATTATCCTTATGTACATCAGTTGATACCACTTGGGGTCTTTCCTCAACAAGGGTCATAGCCAGAGGATCATGAGCTGGCATCTTCACATGCTAAGGAATCTGGTCACTCCAGAATTCCACACATGGAAGTTATGATTCAAGAGATGAGGAATATGGAATTTACCTCTCATACATGTGTACAAAAGAAATGCTGAAATACATTGTTCAACACAAAGAAAATTGCTGTGCCATGTTCCGATGATTCAAAGATTTGTTTATCCATCCTCCTTCAGTGACCTTTTTGATTGTTTCTGCTATAAAGAGAATGGCAGTTTTAAGTAGTGCTATAATTTTAATGATGTAGTACTTTAGTTTTGTTTTTATGAATAGGCTGCTATAAACTTTCTAGTTAGGTCTTTAGGTAGATTTACACATCTACTTCTCTGCACACACCTAAGAGTGGGTCTTGAAGTAAGCCTATGTTTAATGTTAATAGAAACTGGCAAAGATCTTTCTGTCCATGCTAGTATTCTAAGAATAACCAAGGATCTCTAAATTTAGGATTAGGAGGGAAATTACACCAACATACCTTATGCATCATGCTCAGTGGCCAAACATGAGAAATATGAGGGCACTTCAAAGCATTTGTGAGAAAACAGAATTAAAAGATAAAAACCGATTTGGTTCTAACATATTTTGAAATCCATGCATAGTATTTTCATAACATTCTCTTTACATGAACTCTTTAAAATCCTCCCATTTTTCCTTTAAGGAAAAAGACAAAAATGCCAGGACATATAACAAAAAATAATTTGAAATTATGAAAGTATATTGTTTGCAGATTAATATGCAAAAAGTGAATATACAAATCAATAATACATTGAAAAATCCACTGAAAATTCAATTTAATATAATCACACTTACAGTAACAGTAAGAACTACAATGTATCTCATAAGAAATATATGGTAAAGCCTTTTTGGAAAAGTATCACAAACCATTGTAGTAGGACATAAAAGAAGATTAAAACAAATAAGGAAATTTAAGATATTCATGAGGGAAAGACACAATATAGCAATTAATTAATCTATAATTTGATGTAATTCTAAATCCCAAGAAGATTTTCCAAAGATATCAAGAAGCTGAATAAATGTGCAAAACTATCCAGGGCAAAGAGAATAAGGAGAAAGTTCAAGGCCCTAAAAATCCTGCTCCATTATCACTCAGAAACTCGGGTCATATGGTGTACTGCAGGGAGACAGAACTCTCTTAAGACAGAATAATGTGTTCACAAATAGCCCAGGTACAACAGGGACTTGATACATGATGAAGAAGCTATTAAAGTTTCAGTGAGGACTGTGCCAAAATGTATTTTACTTAAATCTGAGCCTCAGAAATAACCTCAAACTTACAGTAAACAAGAGATTAAATTAGTAAATTAAAGGATAGCATTAGGAAATACTCAGACAAAACTGAATACAATTTATTCTACACAGGTATTGATTTTTACACTTTAAACAAATTTTTGAAACAACTGGAAAATTTGAAAAACGTTTAGTAACAATAGCAAATTTTGTAATTATTGTTAGTTGTTTAGGTGTAATAATGATATTGCACTTATTTGGGAGATTGTCCATAGTTTTAGATGCATAATGAAATACTGAGGAGTGAAATGTCAAGATAACTGCAACTTACCTGCAAATAGTTCAACAAAAAATACATAAGCACCTGTACACCCACTGATATGCACAGCAAAATATTAGGTATTGCTAAACATAGATGACAGGTATGCAGAAAATTACTGTATGATTTTTGTTTCTTTCTGTATACTAAAATTTTAATACTACAATATTTGAAAATCAGATGAGAAACAGTATATATTGAACAAATATTGCTGAGAAAATTGACTTCTTATAAAAGTATATTTTTACTTGACATCCTAGGAGAAAACAAGAAAAAAATCTCTTTTCTCAGGTTATGACAGAATTTTTAAGGCACAGAATATAAGTCATGGGGCCAGCACTGTGGCATAGCAGGTAAATCCACTGCCAGCAGTGCTGGCATCCCATATAGGCAGTGGTTCGAGTCCTGGCTGTTCCACTTCCAATCCAGCTCTCTGCTATGGCCCTTGAAATCAGCAGATGATGGCCCAAGTTCTTGGGCCACTGCACCTTCATGAGAGACCTGGAGGAAGCTCCTGTCTCCTGGCTTCAGATCTGCACAGCTCCAGCCATTGAGGCCAATTGAGGAGTGAAACATAGGATGGAAGACCTCACTCTCTCTCTATCTCTGCCTCTTCTTCTCTCTGTGTGTAACTCTAAATTTAAAATAAATAAATAAATCTTTTTGAAAGAATATTAGTCATGAAAAAAAAGATGTATTGATTTTACTAAATTTAAAAAAAAAGTAAGTAAAAATACCAAAACAGGTAAAAGGAAAAATCAGGACAAATAGAAAATATAACCTAGACAAATTAATATCTCCAAGAATTAAAAACATCAGTGGAAAAATAGAAAAAGTTCAAGAGACAGTAGCAGAGAAACTCACCCTCAGAAAACAAGTTAAACATCCCATAAACATATCCCAAGTTATATGATCTTGAAAGTTTCAATTGAAATGTGACACTCCATAAAACACAGATCAGCAAAGAATAGGAAAAATATGGTAGTAGTTTGAGATGATTGAAATTGCTATGTAATTTGGGTGAAGTGGCTATTCAAATTTGATAGTTTCACTAATGCAGAAAACTGGCATACCAAATCATTTAGCAATTCTAATTACAGAAAATTCCATTCATGACAAAAAGCTATTCTTGTTGTATTATTTGTAACTGCAAATATTAGAAACCACCCCAAAGTCAATCAACAAAAATCGAGTATATAATACAGACCTATTCATACAATAAGATATGATATGGCAGTCAAAACAAAGAATATTGTATTCATAGCAACATGGAAGTTTGCAAAATGCATTTTTTTGACAGGCAGAATGGACAGTGACAGAGAGAGACAGAGAAAAAGGTCTTCCTTTGCTGTTGGTTCATGCCCCAATGGCTGCTGCAGCCGGCACACTGCACTGGTCTGAAAATAGGAGCCAGGCGCTTCTCCTGGTCTCCCATGCAGGTGCAGGGCCCAAGCACTTGGGCCATCATCCACTACCTTCCTGAGCCACAGCAGAGAGCTGGACTGGAAGAGGAGCAACCAGGACAGAATCCAGTGCCCTGACTGGACTAGAACGCAGTGTGCTGGCGCCACAGGCAGAGGATTAGCCTATTGAGCCATGGTGCCGGATACAAAAATCAAGCTAAGAAAAGAGTAACAAAGTGCCATGGTATTTGTATTAACTGAAAAATTTGAAGAAAGAAATCCAAACTGTATACCAGCACATTAATGCTCTACTGTAAAGATAGGGTAGGCAGCTACATAGTGACTCACAAAGAAGCCTCCTTGCTGGTATTGAGCCTCTGTACTCCTTTCCTATATACACCAAAGTTGCCTTGTGAAGCCAACAGTCTGTCCTTAAGGTGTTGTACTATGTGAATTAATGGTAAAACTAGTATTCAAACAGTACTTTATACTTTGTGTGTCTGTGAGGGTACAAACTGTTGAAATCTTAGTATATACTAAATTGATCTTCTGTATATGAAGATACTTGAAAATGAAACTTAATGATGAATGGGTTGGGAGAGGGAGTAGGAGATGAGATGGTTTATGGGTGGGAGGATGGTTATGGGGGGGGGAACCACTATAATCCAAAAGTTATACTTTCAAAATTTGTATTTATTAAATAAAAGTTAAAAAATATGGTAATAAAACAAAGAAAAAAACAAACAAAAAAAAAGATTTGGTTATAAAAATATGGTAGCTTCTGTCTTGGGTGCTCAGTAGCACTCCCTCTCAGATGACTTGCTATGGGATCTGCAAGCACACTCTGGGTCAGGCAGTGGTGCTGATGTCCACATGATGAGTCATGGATGGTTTCTGCCACCCACCAAGTTAGAGACTAGCAGCGATCTGTGTAGACCAAGGGTCAGAGTCAGCCTTCTCAGCTATTCATCCATCCCTGACCCTCAGGAAGCTATTCATCCATCCCTGATCCTCAGGAACTGCACAGGGTGACAAACAGCTATGTTTGGAGGAAGACTGTGACATAAGAATAGGTAACTAATACAATGTACTTATACCCAGTTTGTAAAATTAAACAGGTACAGCCACTTGGGAGACCTGGAAGAAGCTTCTGGATCCCAACTTCAGATTGGCTCAGTCCTAGCCTGTTGCAGCCATTAGGGGAGTGAACCAGCATAGGGAAAACCTCTCTGTCTCTAACTCTCTCTGTATCTCTACCTCTCTCTGTAACTCTTAACAAATTAAACAAGTGCAGTAATTATGAGAACATATGTTCATTTCGGGATGAAGTGTAATTTTGGGGAAAGGGATGGGTGGGCTTCTGTGCTATTTTTTCAGAGATATTTCTTTGAAAGATAGAGAGAGGGAAGGAGGGAAAAAGAGAGAGAGGAGGGAGGGAAAAAGAGAGAGAGAGAGATGTATCAGAAGCAGAGAAGTTAAGGGTTGATCTGATACTCATATGGGATACTGTGTTGCAAGCAAAAGTTTAACCTGCTGTGCCAGAATGCCAGCCCAGGTTAAGTCTTTAGTTATACTTACCTTTGATTTCCATGGGAAATATTATTTTTCTTTTTACTTTTTAAAGATTTATTTATATATGTGAAAGTGTGTGTGTGTGTGTGAGAGAGAGAGAGAGAGAGAGAGAGAGAGAGAGAGAGAGCAAGAGAGAGAGAGAAACTTCTATCCAATGGTTTACTGATCCAGGAGTTTCTTCTGGATCTCCCACATGAGTGAAGGGGCCCAAGAACTTGGGCTATACTTTGCACTTTCCAGGAACATTAGCAGGGAGCTGGATCAGAAGCAGAGCAACTCTGCCTCAAACTGATACCCATATGGAATGCTGGTGGTGCAAATGACAGCTTTACCCACTAAGTGTTGTAAGTTCAGTGCCATTGAACTGACTCTTTCACTAACGATCAATGTCATTCTTATCTGCTGATACCCAAAGTCTCACAGGTAGGGCCGCCTCCAGAAGCTTCACTGCCTAGGAGCCAATGACTGGCCACAAAGGTAGCAAGAAGCTAACAAGAAATGACACCCTAGAACATCCCTGATAGAATGCACACAGAGGCTGTCAGTGCAGGCATCTTCCCCAAGTCCCTCTCCCCCCAAGAACATAGAAGGAAAAAGGAATGATGAGGCTACATAACAAACCAGGAAAATAGCAGTGAAAGGGAAAAATCATAAAAATTGAAAAGCAAACATGGCAAAAATCAATCCAAAACACCTATGTTATCTTAAGTGAGGTCTCTCACATGGGTGGTAGGTGCCCAAGTACTGGGGCCATCTTTATACTGCTTTCCCAATCACAATAGCATGGAACTGGATCAGAAGTGGACCAATCTGGACTCAAAAAAGTATTCATTTCATATGCTCATCCAAGAGGTAATAGCTTAACCTACTGTGCCACAATGCTTGGCCCACTATAGCATTTCAGACTTTGGACACTTTGATTCAGGACAATGAAAGCCCTTTCTTGCTCCCCATGTTTCTGCTGTGAGTTCTCATAAAGCAGTCTCTGAGTATTTTCCTATCAATCCTTTTTTGAATTCTGCCATCTTCATGGAAAAACTTGCTTTTGTTGATTTTGCATTGGTGGGGGGATCTGAGTGAAGAGGTGTTAGGGAAATGCCCAAGGAGCCAAATTAATATTTCTCTCAAACTCAACCAGACAGTAGTAGCACCATGGTTGAACATACTTGGAAGAGCTCTTTGATAAGTGCCTACTATACTCCAGGCATTTCACCCCCAAATCTCTCAACAAAACAGCTGTGAAAATAGGGAAGTTCCCAGAAGGCTCAAACCTCCTCCCCGGCCACTAGCTATGACCTGGCAAAAATGAGACTGAATTTCAATTCCCATTATCCGTAAGGTTATATTCTATTAAGCGCTCTTTAGTGTACCATGTTGCCCTGATTTGAAATTTTGGATCACACTGGGAATACATAAGACAAGTCCCTAAGGGATTCACTGTCCACAACCACCCATGATTTTCATTTTATCTCAAAGAAAGGGTATAAATAATTATTAGATTGTCCACTTGACTTTTGTCTGCTATGGAAGAAACAAAATGTTTAACAGTGATAGGAGTTCAGGTACCAGCAGAACTCAGATGAAGGCCAAAAAGGAGTAAGTTTTTGGTATGCTTTGTTTTCATGTCCATATTTTGATGTACTGTTTACTTTATTTTTTGTATTTAAATACCAATTTATTGATATTAAAAGATAAACCTAGGCACATTGAAATTCTAAGAGTTTACCCGAGCACTCAGTGATTCATATGTTTTGCAGCCCCAGATTACAAGTAGTTCAGGTTCAACCAAGAGGGCATTAGGGGAACCTTTAATAGAGTTCACTGAAGATAAACAAATAAAATGTTTGGTTGAAGTGGAAGATCCCTAGTTAGAAGTTACTTGGAGGTTTCTGACTGGTAAATTCTCTAGGCAGAGGTTAGTTGGGATTTCTGGTCAGTAAAGTTGAAATTAATCTGCAGTTCTAATTGGCTAAGCTTTTAATTTTATTATTTACACTGAGTTGGGTTTTGGTTTGTTCATGCAGCAATTCAAGGACTAGAGGCACCACCAGGATTTTTTAGAGGTCTCTCTATTTTTTTTTAGCATTGATGCATTTTACCTTGTATTTTTTTAACCTTTATTTAATAAATTTCAAAAGTACAACTTTTGGATTACAGAGGTTTATTTACTTTAATGTAATTATATTAAAGAAGTCTTTTTTCTCAGATTAAAAAGGACTGCAAACTATACTGCTGTTTGAAATACAAAAAAAAAAATCAGTGTGTATTCAGATTCATGTCCTCTGGGGAAAAATAAAGGTAATATTTGCTTATTGACATCACATTATATGATTTCAAACTTAATAGATAATAGTGAAGAAAATAGAAGCCCTCCCTTCAAAGTCTTTAAGGTACATAAAGTGATCATTAGAGACCACTGGAATACACAGTGTGGCTCTTCACACATGATCCAGTGTTACCTGAATATTCTGAGTACTCACCAGAGTCACGTGGGCCATGCCTTGCACCACAGCATCAAACCCCTTCTGGGGAAAGTGCAGCAGCATGGTGCCTCTGTCCATGATAGGCTTGTAAGAGTTGTGCTAGAATGGGTGATATGTAAGGGGAGCTTGTCATGAGTAACATGGAACTACATGTCCACTCATGGCTCCCACTTGCCATCACTGAATATCTGCTGTGTATTATGCTAGAGAGGGTGATGTATGAGGTGGGAAGGCATGAGGGACCAGGGCACTGCACATTCACACAGAGCTACTGTGTGTCATCACTCCATATCTGGTATTTACAGACCCATATTGCCCCTTTATGACTAAAAGTCCCTTCATATCCTCAGAACATGGAACATGACATCTGCCAACCCAAAACTCCCACCTCCCAGATAAGGAAAATGAGTCCCAGGAAAGGGAAGTTACATCACCTGAAATTGCAGCCATCTCAAGGCAGAGCTTTGTTCTTATTCAAAGTTGCCCAAATTCTTTCATCAAGAAATCTTTCCTAGGACAGAGGGAAGACACTTCTATATCAAGAATTAAAATGAAATATTGACATCACTCATGCAAATTGTATACTCCTCATTGTCTCACTAGTGAAAACAAGGGAGATTATTTTAATAAACATTACTCATTCTCCACAATGAGTAATAAGTGGAGGCAGATACATGTGGTACTGCCAGCCCTGTCCACACCTGTCACCCTCTTCATCTGGAAAAGAAAGGAGAAAGGTGGTGAGTAGGCCTTCTGCAGACATGCCACATCTACAACCAGAAACAGAGAGAGCTCCCAGAAGGCCTGGAGTCCTATGCAACTGGGTCTGGCTTCTCAGGCAAATCCATGAGTTATATGATCAAAAATACCAATCAGGTCAATTTTAAGAAAATGAAATGTACCAAGTTGTCAATATTCTTTTCATATGTAAAATTATGCTCAGTTGAAAACATAGATTTAAATTAAAACTTAGTCTGTTGATAAAAGTATTATTTGTAAAAATAGTATTTATTTAATAAAATGGAGAGAGAGAGAGTGAGAGAGAAAGAGAGAGAGAGAGATGGTTTCCATCCACTGGTTCACTCCCCAAATGAGTGTGACAATAGCCCTGCAAGCTTACTTTAAGTAAAATGACCCGTTTGTGAAATCAGCAGTCAATATTGATTTGTCTGAGAATGTGCTGTCTGTCCTCTTTTCCTTCCTCCCTACTCTTTTTGGAGCAGGCCTGCTTAGCTGCTGGCAGAGGTGTGAGGAAAGGTTTACAGCCAGCTCACTGAGCTTTCCCACTTCCACTGTTATTGCTGATGAACCTCTGTCCAGTAGGCTTCAGCCATCAATTCCTGCTGAGCTACAGAAACCTGATTTCTTGGAAGTCAGCATTTATTCTCTCTTCCTGTATACACAAAAACTTGGAGGGACATCCATCAGCCTTGTGATCCACATTGGCATGTGAGGCACTCTTGAAGAATGGATGACAGCTTTTCTGTTTTCTTTTGTCTAGTACTCTCTTGCTAACTTGCTCTGACATGCTAAGGTTGAAAAGCAAGATTCTTGCTGACCTCTATGGTTTCCATGATCTGGGAATCAGATGCAATTGGCAAGGGAGGCTGCAGACTTCATTATGAAGACTTCTCCTGGAGCTGAGTCACGAGGTACTGAGTTTTCCAAATCAGTGCCATCAACCGACTGAGATTGTACTCCACAAGTCAGCACCTTTACACAGAAACTTGTGAGACCTAAATTCACATCTAGGATTTTGTGCTGGGCTCATGAGGAAGTAAAACAGGATTGTGTCTTCCCACTCTGCCCAACATGAAAGGCACAGAAATGGACCTGTACCCTCGCTTACTGCAGTGAGGAACACTGTATCCCAGGGTGGCACCACCACATCACAGGCAGAAGTGGTGACCTGTATGCCATCCCAAATTTCAGTTAACACCATAGGCAGCTTCTGGGTGCCTGGGAGGGTTATTGAACTGCAGATGGGAAGGCAGCAAGTGCACCAGTAGGAGACTCCATGAAACCCAACCCAAGTATGAGGGCTCTGAGGCACACAGGCATTTGTTTGTTGCAGGGCATCAAGCACATCAAGGTCTTCTCATCACTTGCTCTCTGACCTCAGACTGTGTGGCCAGCAGCCTATGGCAGTGATTATGCTAAATATGGGACTTCAAAGTTCATGGGAAATGCACAATATCTTTTAATTCCATCTTGTTATGAACTTTTTAACTAATATAGTAACATCATTGACATTAGTAGGATTGCTAAGCATTTTCCTTGATTCTTATTGATCCTTATTTTATTTTTGCCATCTTTTAATGCTTTAAAAATTTACAATATGAAACAGTAAGAAACAGAATTGTAAACTGGTGTAGGTGAGGGTTAATGTATTATTTATCTTATAATAAATTGAATGTGAACAGTGCTGATATTTCTTTTGCTTTCCTTTTAATAAGAATTGAATTTCACAAGGAAGATACTATTTGCAATGTTTGCATTTCCAGCAGACAACAATTTAGAGAACAAAATTAGGCACTGTGAGTTTGTTGGTAAACAGTGCTCAGTATCTAGGAGAGAATGGATGACCAACATCTTTAACTTCCCATTGATAAAATTTCTGATTTAAAAAATTCAAAATTTACCAGCTGCAGATGTGAAGCTTTATACTATTTTTAGTCATAATGTGCATGCTTAAAACAAGTGAATATCATTTTAAATAATGGGGTGGTAAAAAAAAGAGCATGGGGTTCAAAGATTTCTTAACATACATACACAAGGGAGCTTCAAGAAGGTTTATTAAAAGTAGAATTAAGTGTATTTTTTCAAAACTATTTAAATTCATACAGAGTTTTTATTTTTTTCTTTTAGTTTTCTTTAATACCAATCTCTGACATTATAAAACTTCATTTTTGCTTTTTGTCCTTTGAGAATTTCTAAATACAAATTTAGTTAAAAGAATGTCCCAAAATCTGATATTTCATTAAAAGGCATTAAAATATTTCTTAGGCATGAACGGATCCACTAGTCTTTTAGTTGTGGTTGTTTGGGGTTAACTGATGAGAAGAAACCAGGTAGGAAATGGCTAGCATATCAAGACTATCATCATAAGCCAAAATGCCACTATTTTTACCTCATTTGTGTCTTGGTTGGTCTGGAGGATCCTGTGCTTCTGGGTAGGCATGAGGTGTGCACTATAGGCAGGATCCTGGGATCTAGCTGTTGTACTCTGCGGTCTTCATCTTGAGGATATAGGATATTATGCTGTCTATCAAAACATTGCAAATGCGATCAGCAAAAAAAAATGTTCTTCTGTTATGTTGGAGCTCATGAACCTGGATACTGGGCCAACTGGTAGGTCTGTTCCAAGTAGGTTTTCTGAATATAATCCTGTAACTCCATCTGTGCTTTTTCCTTGAATTTTCTTTTTTTTAACTTTTATTTAATGAATATAAATTTCCAAAGTACAGCTTATGGATTACAATGGCTTCCCCCCTCCATAACTTCCCTCCCACCCACAACCTTCCCCTTTCCCGCTCCCTCTCCCCTTCCTTTCACATCAAGATTCATTTCCAATTCTCTTTATATACAGAAGATCAGTTTAGTATATATTAAGTAAAGATTTCAACAGTTTGCCCCCACATAGCAACACAAAGTCAAACCTGGATGCTCAGGACTAAAGAGAACTATAACTTTAAGGGATGCATATTCATAGCTGCCTATATCCAGCTTTGTCATGCAGTTACAGAACTCCTACAGCTTCCAGATGTGCTACATGACCTGTTTTATCCAGTAGACAGAAAGTGTATCTTCCTGGATGCTGTTATGCAGGTGGTTGATAATGGCAGCCAGAATGGTGGAGAGTGTTGGGAATCAAGACATCCACAGTATTGACAAGTTTGAGGCTCTATGTCTAACATGGCCAATCAACCCTTGAGGAAGTGAAGAGGGGGTTGGACACAGTGAACTCTGTCCTAGTTTCACAGAACACTGCGTGGAGCAATAGGGAATTTGGCTGTAGGAGAAGTGAACAGCATTTTCAACCACTCATTTCAAAGGGACTTAGTACAAATTTGTGAAGAAGGGATGTACTAGCAAGTCAGGGAGCTTGGTTCACTATGGATTATCAGACGCTGTGTGACGATACTATGGATCACCAGAGAAAGGGTTGCACTAGTTCATCAGTTCATATTTACCCCCAATTCTAAGGGCCACTGTCAAACATATAGCCTCTTCCTTTACAGTGGACTTCAGATACCCCTGCATGGGTTGAGCATTGGCCCATGAATGAGAACTGAAGACTCTTCAACATTTGGTTAAGGAACCAATTAAAACTGGGACATATAAAGCCAATAGTGAGCCTGTGGAACACACCAATTTTTTTTTGACAGGCAGAGTGGACAGTGAGAGAGAGACAGAGAGAAAGGTCTTCCTTTGCCGTTGGTTCACCCTCCAATGGCCACCACGGTAGGCGTGCTGCGGCCGGCGCACCATGCTGATCCGATGGCAGGAGCCAGGTGCTTCTCCTGGTCTCCCATGGGGTGCAGGGCCCAAGGACTTGGGCCATCCTCCACTGCACTCCCTGGTAACAGCAGAGAGCTGGCCTGGAAGAGGGGCAACCGGGACAGGATCGGTGCCCCAACCAGGACTAGAACCCGGTGTGCCGGCGCCGCAAGGTGAAGGATCAGTCTAGTGAGCCGCGGTGCCAGCACCAATTTTTGTAATACAAAAAAAAAAACGGGCAAATTTAGGTTATTACCTGACCTCAGAGCTCTTAATAATGTCATGAAAAAGATGGGTATGAGCAGCCTGCACTTCCAGCTCCTTCTGCTATCCCTGCTCATTACTATATCATTATTTTGGACCTAAAAGATTGCTTTTTCTCTATTCCTCTCCATGCTAAAGACAAAGAGTGATTCACATTCCAGTGCACCAGTTAAATAATAGTATCCCTACACCCTGATATCAGTGGACAGTCCTCCCCAAGGAAATGAAAAATGGTCCTAATATATGCCAGTATTATGTTAATAAGGGCTGCACAACCTTTCCTTTGCCTATATCCCACAGTTTTCCCCATTCATTATATTGATGATATATTGGTAGGACATCCAGATGAGGATAACTTAGACAAACCCTTTTGTGACCTTCAGGGTATGCTGTATAAACAGACTGTACATAGCACCAGAAAAAGTACAAAAGTAGAAACCTTTGCAATATTTGGGAACAATAGTTACTGACACAGCCATAAGATCTATAAAACTCCATTTGGAGTTAAAGAAAACTTTAAAGTTAAATGAGCTAAAAAAATCCCTAGGGCATATTAATTGGTGTAGACCATATTTTTCCATTACTACTGCTCAAATGAGTCCTTTATTTCAATTATTGGAGGGAGATTCCACTTTAATTCAATAAGAATGGCTACTCTTCAGGCTCAGGAAGTATTTCAATTGATAAAGTTTTGGATAAAATGGAACTACATAGATAAAATCTGAGAAAAGGAAACACAATTACTTATAGTCCCTACCAAAAAACAACCTTTGGGAATAATGAACCAAAATCCAGAAGCAGTCAGAGTATACCCATCTCTCTCATGTACTTCATAACTTCATCACACCTTATTTAACTATGATTATGATTCTTAATAAGGAAGGCAGAAAACAGTGTTAAGCTATTGCTGGGGTAGAGTACCATACCCTCATACTACATTTAAATAAACAAGAAGTAGAGTATCTACATTAAAATGATCCCATAGGGCAAGCTATATATAGCATTTTCTGAGAAAAATAAACTCCCACTACCCATCTAGGAAGTTGCTGACTCTCCTTACTTGCAAGACCCATGTTATGCCTAAAATGCTGAGTAGACACTCTGTTCCTCAGGCTGATATCCTATGTACAAATGGTAGTTCTACAGAGACAGCCACAATGACTTGTTATAAATTAAATCAAAAACTTTCTGTTCACAAGACTTGGCATAATATTCAGGGATCAGCACAAATTTTTGAATTAGTGGGTGTTCATAATGACTTACAAATGACTTCCCAAGAGGTCAATGTCCCAGAGGAGAGAGGAGACACTGAAGTGTATGGGGGAGGAGCAGAGCTGGGGGTCCCACAAGTGTTGTGGGGAAGGAGGAAACTGTTATTGTTTTTGTCAGTGAAAGGTCAGAGTTCTTGACCCCATTGCTGTAGCTCCTGCAGCCTGGGCACTGGGAGGAGGAGCATGAATGTTCTTCCTCTTCTCAGGGCCAACCATGCCATGCAGTTTTTCTATAATACATATTTTCCATGAATTCGTTAAAGTCTAATCATATCATCCCAGATTTCATTATGCGGATATAGTGTGATTTTTTTCCAATATTAAAACATTCTTTATGTAACATAGTTACCTTAATTCATGAGTTAATGGTATTTATTTTTATTCAGCAATGAAGTCCTATCCCATTTAATGAGCAATGCTTACTTCAACTTTCCCCATAACAGGCATGTCCTGGGAAGAAACCAAGTCAATATTCCTATCAACATTTCACTGATTTTTTTAGATATACTTATGTAGCTGAAGGTCAGAGTTACAGGGAGAGATACAGAAAGACCCTGAAACTGTGGGTTCACTCCTTGCAATGTCCAAGGTGGGTCAGGCAAAAACCAGGAGCTTCATCCAGGTCTCCCACATGGGTGGTGGTGACCCACACACTCAGGCCATTTTCTGCTGCTTTTCCAGGCCATTACCATGGAGATGGATCAGAAGTGAAGCTACCAGGACACAAACTGGCACCTATATGGGGGGCAGGAATTGCTGCTTGTAGCTTTACACACTATGCCAAAATGAAGGCCCCTATTTCACTGAATTGCAGGAGACAAAGGCCAGCTATACCCAATTCCACCTCAGTCTTAGTTTTTGTCTGGATTCTCTTAGATTATCCTGGAATATTTTATCTACAAAATATCCTTCAAAAGGAAGAAAGTTTTAAGGCTAAATCTTTATAGGTTACAGGTAAACATGTTTGAGTAGAAGGCAGTGTGTTTGTGCAGTATGTGTATCACATATTGTGTTGCTACAGAGGTGGTCTGCTTTATAAAGTCCAGGACACCCTAATATTGTGTGGAACACAGTTATACTAATATTTATGTTATTTAACTGAAATTCAAATTCTTTTTTTTTTAATTTTGACAGGCAGAGTGGACAGTGAGAGAGAGAGAGACAAAGAGAAAGGTCTTCCTTTTGCTGCTGGTTCACCCTCCAATGGCGACCACTGCTGGCTCCGCGCTGATCCAATGGCAAGAGCCAGGTGCTTCTCCTGGTCTCCCATGGGGTGCAGGGCCCAAGGACTTGGGCCATCCTCCACTGCACTCCCTGGTAACAGCAGAGAGCTGGCCTGGAAGAGGGGCAACCGGGACAGGATCGGTGCCCCAACCGGGACTAGAACCCGGTGTGCCGGCGCTGCTAAGCGGAGGATTAGCGTGTTGAGCCACGGCGCCGGCCAAAATTCTAATTCAACTAAATGTTCCATCTTTCTAAGTCTGAATGCCTTACTCAAAAGACACATAAAAGCTTCCCAAATTAACTAATAAAATGACAAATTGCTATGTATGCTGTATATTGTGGTTATTTCCTTCTTGTTACCAAGTGCGTAAGGTCACTTGGCTATCATATAAATTTCCACTCCCAACAATCTTTAAACAATTTCCCAATAATTACAGATTATTTGCTTTTCTTCTCTCTCTTTTTTTTTTGACAGGCAGAGTTAGACAGTGAGAGAGAGAGACAGAGAGAAACATCTTCCTTTTTCGTTGGTTCACCCCGCAACTGCCACTGTGGCCGGTGAGCTAGGGCCGGCACACCGCACTGATCAGAAGCCAGGAGATAGGTGCTTCTCCTGGTTTCCCATGCGGGTGCAGGGCCCAAGCACTTGGGCCATCCTCCATTGTACTCCTGGGCCACAGCAGAGAACTGGACTGGAAGAGGAGCAACCAGGACAGAATCTGGTGCCCCCACCAGGACTTGAACCAGGGGTGCTGGTGCCACAAGTGGAGGATTAGCTTAGTGAGCTGTGGCACGGGCCATACACTGATTATTTTCTAGTCCTATCTTTAGGCTTCACAAAATGTCTCTCGTAATTCTAATTTGACTTCTACATTCTTTTAATAGAAAAGTTTTATTTAATAAACATAAATTTCAAAAGTATAATTTTCGATTATAGCAGTTTTTTCCCCCATAATCACCCTCCCATCTGAAAACCATCCCATTTACACTCCCTCTCTCATAAATTAAGATTTATTTTTAATTATCTTTATATACAGAAGATCAACTCTATTCCAAGTAAAGATTTCAGCAGTTTGCACCCACACAGACACACAAAGTATAAAGTACTGTTTTAAGACTAGTTTACCCCACATAGCAACAGAAAGTGAAAAAATGTTGTTGAAATCCTTACCTAATATATACTAAACTGATCTTCTGTATATAAAGAGAATTGAAAATGAATCTTGATGTGAATGGAAGGGGAGAGGGAGCGGGAAAGGGGAGGGTTGTGGATGGGAGGGAAGTTATGCGGGGGGGGAGGAGCTATTGTAATCCATAAGCTGTATTTTGGAAATTTATATTCATTAAATAAAAGTTTAAAAAAAAGACTAATTTACCATTAATTCTCATAGTAAAACACATTAAGGACAGAGGTCCTACATGGGGAATAAGTGCACAGTGATTTCTGTTGTTGATTTAAGAGTGTAAACTGTTAAATTGACTTCTGCATTATTGTAGTAACATTCTGCTGAATAGAAAAACTTCCCTTGTTAGCTGAGGCTATTAGTAATGCTCAAGCTATGATTCCTAATCAAAGCACAGGAAGGCAGGATCACTGCTTCCATAACAATGGCTACAACTTGACCTTTTCTCAAATAGCCACAACTCAAGCACCATGACTCTAAGAATAGGATGCCTTGTATGAGGGAAGATTAGACTGTTTGTGCTCTTTGTCCTAATAATGTCATTTCTAGGAATTTATGCTAAGGAAACAGAATCCACAAAGACATCTGCAGATGATGTTCCTTACAGGTTTACTTGTAATAGCAATAAATCAACAAATAAATAGGAACAAAAATGGAGGTCAACATTCAAATCTCCATCAGCATAGGATTAGGTATGTCCCCAGAAAGTGAACCAAACAAGATTAGTCTCCTAATGGGACCTGACACTACTGTCCAGTCTCAACAAACTATGTGATCTCATAAAAACACCAAAGACAAAAAAGCCCTCCATGCTTCAAATCCACCAATAGATTCTCATTTTATTTTTATTAATTATTTATTCATTTGAAAAAGCTAAAATTGCATTTTAATTATGAACAATGGGTATTTCAAAAAGTTTGAGGGAAAAAGAACTCAAAGCTAAATTTATTTTAGTGGAAGAAATTTTGAAATCTATGTATGTATGTGGTCTATAAAAACTAATAGAACATGTTTATTATAAAAATCTATTCATAGATTCAAATCTTTTCCAACAAAAATAATCTCTTTATTCCATTTTGCATGAACTATCTGAAATATAATTGTCTGCATTGTTCTGCAATATGTACACATTGTAGAATGACCAAACAGTAAGTTAATACATATATCATCTTGCACATTTTTAAGAGGCAGTAGTTTTTAAATCTTTTTTTTATTTTTTTGGACAGGCAGAGTGGACAGTGAGAGAGAGACAGAGATAAAGGTCTTCCTTTTGCCTTTGGTTCACCCTCCAATGGCCGCTGCGGTAGGCGCGCTGCGGCTGGCGCACCGCGCTGATCCGATGGCAGGAGCCAGGTGCTTCTCCTGGTCTCCCATGGGGTGCAGGGCCCAAGGACATGGGCCATCCTCCACTGCACTCCCTGGCCACAGCAGAGAGCTGGCCTGGAAGAGGGGCAACCGGGACAGGATCAGTGCCCCAACCGGGACTAGAACCCAGTGTGCCGGCACCGCAAGGCGGAGAATTAGCCTAGTGAGCCACGGTGCCAGCTAAATCTATTTTTTCTACAATTTTGGAGATTACAATACATTTTTATTAACCATAGTCACCATGTTTCACATTTTATTCATGATCCAACTCAATTATCTTCTATTTTTTGATTACATACCCACATTTTTCTTCCACTAATTAAGATTTTTAACTTTATTGTCTATTGAGCTTAAATGTTCTTTTCCTAGTTTCTTAAAGTTACTCTATTATTATGTTTTAATATTAAATATTACCAATTAGTGAGGTTTTTCAAACTATTATAGCTAAACTAACATTTTCCCCTATGCTAGGACCAGACACATTACAACATTTTATTTTTTTCTCTAGAGCACTTTAAAAACAAACTATTTTTACACAACGTTTTATTTTGCACTTCCTTGTTGAAATATGCTCTATGAGGTCAGAGTTTTTGACATTCAGCCCACTCCAGAATGTAGAATGAATTATAGAAAATTCAGATATATGAATCTCATTTTCAATACAAGTTAGCAATTAACAGGCAGCCCCATAAAGTAAAAAACAAACTAAAACAAACAAAAAAATCCAAAAAAAATGAAAATCAAAGCAATTATATTTGTTATGAGAGAGTGATTTATAGGCTGATAATGCAGAGGTAGTCAGTAGTACATATGGAAGTGTCTACATTTGAATATCTGAGAAAGATAATTTAAAATGAATCTTGATGCGCATGAAAGGGGACAGGGAGCAGGAGAGGGGAGGGTTGTGGGTGGGAGGAAAGTTATGGGGGAAAAACCATTGTAATGCATAAGCTGTACTTTGGAAATTTATATTCACTAAATAAAAGTTGAAAAAAAAACATAAAACAGGAAAGCTCCTATATAAATCCAGTAAGTTGAATCACATTTTGAAAATCCCAAACAACCAACCAAGAAAAAAGTCACACAGTAAAATTTCAGGTCCAGATTTACAGAATGCTCCAGAGTTTTAAGGAAGAAAAAACAGATCTACATTTCCCAGACCTACCCAAAGTAAAAATAAGCAGAGAGCATTTTTAAATTTCCTTTGGAAAATCAATGTTACTTTGATGATGAAGCAAGTGGACCAGGCTATGAAATAAAAATTGTTTTTTAAAAGCATCCATTCATAAACTGAGCTAGAGGTATCCAAAGCAAAGTAATAATGTAATAAATTAAACCACATAAGAAAACATCAATAGCAAGCAAGATATAATAAAAAATGAAACAGTCATTAAAGTTCTCAGACAAGACATTCAGGTAGGTAAAAATTACAGGAAGAAAAACCACATCATCATGTAGATACATGTGGTAAAGCATTTAATAAGGTTCAGTATCTAGTAAAAAAATTAAAAACTGCTAGCAGAATATTGAAATAATAAAAGCCAGAGAGTTCATTACTCTGATCAAGATTGAAAGGAACTTACAAAAACAGTGCAACTAATACAGGGTCACTGGATTTTTCCCCCTCCTGGGAGTAATCCCAGACCATGCTAGCTGTACTATCTCTCTTCAACTTCCTAGTACAGGAGTAGTAAGGGAAATAAAACAGTAAAAGAAGCTATAAGGTGCAAAGATCAACTTCTAAGTAACAAAATGTGACTGTATTGGACGTTGCTTTTACACAGAGATGAACTGTGAAGTCTAAAAACACATACAAGGGATAAATGAAATTAATGGAAAAATCAATATATAAATAATACATAAAATATATAAAATCCACTGGATTACTAAGTACAGCAAGGAATAGAAAATAATATTAAAGCGCAATAGGCAGACTAGAAAAAAGTCTGTAACAGAAATAGAAAAAAAGGATGAAAGTATTCGATATCTTTAAATATTCTTAAAATTAAATTAAAAATGAATGAAAAGAAAAACATGCCCCATATATATCATAAAAAGGAAAGGCTCGGATGTCAATAAGCAGCCCCTAAGTTTTAACTGACCTGAATGAAGTCGGCTGCTGTGACCCCCAGGCAGGATCCTCTCAGGAACAGGGACCAGGGAGGCAGAAAGGGCCAGCAGGTGGCAGGACCTGGAGGTGAAGACCCCTCCTCTGTTGGCAGGTGATATGAGGACTCAGTGTCAGAACTAACCCAGGACCAGCCCCTACTTTTCTCCCCTGTGATCCCTGAAGATGCGCGTCTGCGCTGTGGAGGGTACTGATTGGCTCCGTTCTTTATTACGTAGTGTGTGCCCTTGGCTATCCAAACTGTCCAATCAGGGGCGCTTGCGTAAACAACACATAATCACGCGGGATCTTGACGTCATAGTAGTCTTCCGGTTTTGCGGTGGAGAGAGGTCCAGGGAGGAGTTTTCACGGATGGGAACCTGAGAAGGTAAGGAGCATCCATTGTGTTTTCTGATCTTCCTTCACGCAGGACGCCTGGCAGAGGTGAGTGTGCGGGACAGGGAGTGCGGGGAGGGGAAGCAGGGTTGGCAGAAGTTGATGTTCTGCCAGGCAGGACTCCCAGGGCTCCCAGGGGTTGTCCCTGGGCCTCATGTCACTACTAGCACCTCACTTACTTCATCCCCACTTGTCCACGGTGTAGGGCTGGACTGGCACCTGGACTCCGGGCTTCCTGTCCCTTCCACACAGAGACTTGTCAGCCCGGAAACCATCTCTGAGCAGCTGGGTGGCAGCAGTCACCCATCTTCCTCGATTGTGCACTGGGGATGAATTGTCGTTTGGGAGAATCCATGCTGGGGGTGGGAGGGTGCGTGCAGGCAAGCGGCTGTCCTCTATGGGGTCCTCAGTTCCTCTTTTCATCACTGGGCTGACCTTATTCTGTTTATGTCAGATGCAGGCTCTCATTTCACAAACTCTGACCTCTCAGCATAGCTCTCTCTGGGAGTCTGATATCAGTGTTATAGACTAGGCAAGTTAAAATCAAAGCTGTGTGGCTCAAGGCTTTTGGTCCAGGTTTTAGTGGGGCAGGGGGACACCATGGTTCGATACTTGAATGTTGTTTTATCACGTACACATTCCCTTAACAGGCTGTCGTCTCTGTTTGAACTTTCAGAATAGAAACTTTAGTCACATTTATGAGTGTTTTAAAAAAGATTTCTGTTCCATGATAACCTTCCCAATCCCAAAGATATAAAGTAAAGCTTAGATTCCTCACTTATTTTTAATTTGTATTTTAACAGGGTAATTTTTCAAGATTATTTGAGTACAGTTGACAAAATTTGTTTTTATTGAAGGCGTGCAACCTGATATTTTAGTACTTTACTGGAATTTCAAGAATATAGGGAAAATTCAGATTATTTTTAAACCCATTTTCACAAAACTTTTGGAGTCCCTTGTGCATATATATCATGAAATTACTAGGACAATCCAACTTACATGTCCATCAACTTACATAGTTCTTAAAGGAGTACTTAAGATATGAATAAGTTGTATCTAATACTGTATTCATCTCATTATTGTGTTTTATATTATAGCTCAAGGAGTTAATTTATTCCATAATTGTAAATGTGTATTGTTCAAATAACATCTTTCCATTTCCTCCACTCCCAGGCCCCTGGTAACCACCATTCTGTTCTGTCTTTAATTTGACTTTATAATATTCCATTTATACATGAGACTATGTGGTATTTATCATTCTCTATGAAATTCCAAATAGTGTAATGTCCACATCAATACTTTTGGATCCAAATTGTGAAAAAATGTCAGAATTTCCTTTTCTCCACATCTGATTCAGCATTTGACATTTTTAATTTTATTTTACTTTTTGATAATATCTTTTTAGCCAAGTGAGGTAGTAGGCATTATGGTCTTTATTAGCATTGCTGAGCCATTTTTCATGATTGCTTACATTTGTTGATTGGAAAAATCTGATCAAATACTTTGTCCATTTTTATACAGTATTTGCTTTTGTGATATGTATGTTCTTTATATTATTACTTTACTCTTACTATCATCTGCCAAGATTTCCACCCCTTTATTTCTCTTTTAATTTTTTTCTGTTAGTACGCAGAATTTTTCTTCAGTTTTTTAAAAATATTTTTTTATTTGAAAGGAGAGTTACAGAGAGACAGCAAGAGAAGTCTTCCATCCTCTGGTTCACTCCCCCCAGATGGCTGCTGTGGCAGAGCTGAGCTGATCTGCACCCACAAGTCAGGTGTTTCTTTTGGGTCTCCCAAGCACTTGGGCCATCTTCTACTGATTTTGCAGGCCATAGTAGAGAACTGGTTCAGAAGTGAAGCAGCCAGGACTCAAACCGGTGCCCACGTGGGATGCCAGCACTGTAGGGGGCTGGTTTTTATGTTTATCTGCTATGCCACAGCACTGGTGACATCTTCAGCTTTGTTTTAAACCTATAAACCTTTTATTTAAGATATACAAGCTTAATTCATTTCGTAAATACAAATTTAGGAGCATAGTGATCCTTTCCATCCAGCCCTCCCCCTCACCTGCACCCCCACCCTTCTTCCTCTTCCCCCTCCTATTCCCAACCTTATTTTTTGCTAAGATTTATCTAATATATATTTTCTATTAACTTTAAACACAAAATATTAACCCTACACTAAATAAATAATTAAACAAATAGCATAAAAAAAACACTGTCCCTCAACAGTGGGGACAAGGACTATTCAAAGTCATTACATCTCAAAGTGTCACTTTCATTTCTATGATTACCTTTGAGGCATACTTTAGTTACCACAGATCAGGGAGTTCATTTAGTATTTGTCTTTCTGAGACTGACTTATTTCACTAAATATTATATGTTCCAAATGAAAATGAAAGTATTCCATTTTTATTTTATTATTTTTTTTTGCAATCCTACTTCCTTATTTTTGCTTTTGTCACCTGTGCATTTGATGTCATATCCATATTATGGCTAAGGCTAAAGCCAATGAATTTGCTCCCAGTATTTAAGGAGCTTTAAGTCCTGAGATCTTCTGTGTAAGCCTTCAATCCATTTGGATTGATTTTCAGGCATGGTGTAATTTAATGATTCACTTTCAGATTCTGGCATGTGGATGGCCAATTTGCCCCTGCCTCCAATGCTGGCCCCCAAAATGTCCAGTGAGTAGACTTGGTGAACCCAATCTCACCTGCTGGATCCAGCACCCCTGATGCTGTGCCTGGATCTGGGCAGTGATAAGGTAGAAACTGGCAGAGTCCAGTTTTCCCCTCACTTGCTGTCTCATCTCTCAGGCCCATCCTGCTGTGCTCTGCTGCTCTGACCTGGCTGTATTGGGAGACCTCAGAAGGGGAGCATTCAGGGAGAGGTACATGAGGAGAGTTTGTGATGTTGGGGAGAAACAGACCGTGCAGTGATGGGGTTGGGCTCATGGGGCTGTGTCCCCTCTCTACAAGTCAGAGATGTGGAGGTACTTCAAAACTTTCCTGCAGGAATGACATTGTGTTACAACCTTGTTTAGGATGCCCACATCCCATATTGGAGTGTCTGGGCTAAAGTCATATCTTCCACTTCCAGCTTCCTGCTTATGTGTGGTCCTGGATGAGGGGCAGTGATAGTTGAGGTAGTGAATCCTTGCCAATAACCTGAGAGATGTGGGTTGAGTTCCTGGCTTCAGCTTAGTCTGGCACAGCCATAGCTGTATTGGGCATTTGTGAAGTGAACAAATGGATGAGGGTGTTCTCTATTCCTCTCTGTCTCTGTCCATGTCTCTTTTTCTTCCACACTAATTAAAAAATGAATTTGTAAAAACTACATGAAATAATTGGTACCAATTCAGAGTTAAATTATAGGAGTAAGTACCTAGTGTTACATAGCATATTGGAGTAACTATAGTCCATAACCTTATATTTTATGAACAAATAGAATTGTGAATTGTAATGTTCGAGAAGGGAATGTGTTGTTTATCCTGATTTGATCAGTACACATGGATTAAAACTCATACTGTATTCCATAGATATGTACAATTATTGTCAATAAAAACTTAAAAACAACATTTTACTTGATGTATAATGTTACAAGTTGTTGAAATATTTAAATTAGTATCACAATTAATGTGATCTTTGGAAGTAGTTTATTAATACAAATGTAATCTAGAACACATGAACTGACATTTTGTCATGTTAAGTGGAGCAATCAGGAGGCAGTATTTTACCTTAAATTAATGACTAATATTTTAAACTGTTTCATGTAAGAAAAAATAAATTATTTCTTACAGTATACATGAAATTAATTAGAATTAGGGGAAAATCAAAAAAATATGGAATTAAATGTTGGGTTAATTTTGATGCAGAAACTTCTTGAAAAAATGTGTAGTTCTTTCATACAAAATATTGTCCATGAATTTAAATCTACTCATATTCATGGTTTCAAATATTTTTGAACTAAAATGATCATATTTTAATTTCATGTTCCACAAAATACTTGAAGCCCCCTCATATTTATTGTTTTTTAGTTTCCTCTGTGAAGCCCAAACTCATGAGCCTGTCTGTGCAGTCCTAACTTTCCCATGTTTTCAGTGTGTGTTCCATGCTTTGTACTACTTTGTGAGTTATATAGTCATAAGCACAGTATAAGATAAGCCCGTTTTCATTAATCCCACAAATGTGTCATATTATTTACAGTACCTCTTCATTGACTATCTGTTCCAGACGCAGTACCTCTTCATTGACTATCTGTTCCAGACGGATTTTAATCCAAATTATGTCTCCAGAGAGTGACCTTTTCTGGACTGTCCCATAATTGGAATCAAATAGTGTTACAGTATGTGTGGTTTTGCTTTGATTTCTTTTATCTCTTTTTTCCCTTTTTTGAGTTTCATTACTTTTGTAGTCTGTCATTTCATAATTATTTTTGATTTCTAAAGAGTATAGCATTATAAAAGATATATTACATGTTGTTGTTTTTCCACACCAGTATTTTGGTTGCTTTCACATTTGGGTTTCATGAATATTGCTGAACTGAGTATTTGGATATTTATCATATTTTCAGTAGCATTTTGTGTATACAAATCATTGACATTCCATGTGAATTTTCTGTATAGTTTTTTTTTTAATTTCTGCTAAAAGTAAGTATTGGAATGTTATAAAGAATATTTTGAATTTATAGATCACTTCAGATCACATTTATTTCATTTTTAATGAAAGTTTTTCTCTTTTTTAAAAAAAAAATTTGGAAGACATAGTTACATATAGTGAGAGAAATCTTCCATCCACTAGTTCACTCCCCAAATAGCTGCAACAGCTGGGCTTGAAACAGGCCAAAGCCAACAGCTTCTTCTGAGTCTCCCATGTGGGTGGCATAAGCCCAAGGACTTAGACCATGCTACACTGATTTTCCCAGGTGCTTTAGCAGGGAGCTAGACCAGAAGTGGAGCAGCTGGTTCTTGAACCAGCTCTCATAAGAGATGCCAGCATCGCAGGCAGCAGCTTTACCCACTATACCACAAAGCCAGCCCCGATACTGATTTCTTATATATATTTTATCATACACAAACACAGGATATATTTCCATTTATTTGGGCATCTTTAATTCCTATCAGTAATCCTTTATAGTTTTCATTGTTTAGATATTTTATTTATTCGGTGAAATTTATTCCTGATTATTTTATTCCTTTTGATGCTATTGAAAGTTCAGTTGTTGGCCGGCGCCGCGGCTCAGTAGGATAATCCTCTGCCTTGTGGCACCGGCACACCAGGTTCTAGTCCTGGTTGGGGCACCGATCCTGTCCCGGTTGCCCCTCTTCCAGGCCAGCTCTCTGCTGTGGCCAGGGAGTGCAGTGGAGGATGGCCCAAGTGCTTGGGCCCTGCACCCCATGGGAGACCAGGAGAAGCACCTGGCTCCTGCCATCAGAACAGCGCGGTGCGCCGGCCGCAGCGCACCTACCGCGGCGGCCATTGGAGGGTGAACCAAAGGCAAAAAGGAAGACCTTTCTCTCTGTCTCTCTCTCTCACTATCCACTCTGCCTGTCAAAAAATAAAAAAAAAGAAAGTTCAGTTGTCCTTGGTATTTCCTTTTGGAATTGTTCACTTTTAGTATATAAAAATGCAGCTATTTTTGTTATGCTTATTTTGCATTCTGAAACTTTGTTGAATTTGATTATTGTGACAGTTTTCCTGGAGAATCTTTAATATCCTCTACATGAAAGGTCTTCATACATTCCCAGTTAGACACTACTGCTTCTTAAGTGATATCTTACACCCTATGCTGTGTATTGTGTGCTTCTAGCAGCAATCTATAAGCATGACTGATCCTATGGGATTATTTGAGACTTGGGCCCTCTAAACTGCATACATAAGAGTTTTTGGAGCTGTGGAATAGTGATTCTGAGAGCACCAGGTGACTGCTGCCTGCACTTCAGGTTCTTACTGTTGCAGCCTAGCACATAAGCAATGGTCACATCTACTGCCAGTTAGGAATAGGAAGATTGCTGCCCATACCAAGGAACTCCATACCAAGGTATGACCTTTAATAGAGATGGAAATACAAAGCCTGTTCAAAGACCCAAGACAAAGACTCTGTGAGAAGGACACACCTGGTGCACATATGTTCCTGACAGGAAGTGATCTGTAGCTCAACAGACAGGGACTGGAGAGCTGATAGCCATCACTGAAAAGATGCCAAGATCATCTCAAAAGTACAGTTGATGGTGTCCTAGGTGCAGAATGCTTGTTTGGAGACTGACAAATTGCATACTGCAGCATAAATTTTCTTACATCAAATGATGGTGCACAATTGAGAAAAGAGCTGCTGAGGCATTTAGGTGTTTTTCATAGAGTTTATCTGACTGCCATCCTAGTGGGACAGCAAGAAGACCAGAGTAGTCCCATTCTGCCACATTTGGGCTCAGCAGTTTATTAAAACTTTAATCAGTTTTTTTTTTAATTTTAAAGGCACTAAGACATATATTCCATCCACTGAATCTCTCATCAAATTCTCACAACAGCTGGACTGAGCCAGTCTGAGGTGAAGATCCCAGAACTCAGTCTGGATGGCAGAGACCCAAATAGTTGAGCTATCACTTGCTGCCTCCTAGAGTGCATTTTAGCAAGAAACTGGATTGCTAGTAGGGAAGGTTCTCAAACCTTTGCACTCAGACACAGGATGTGGGCCTCTAAAGATCTATCTTAAGTGAAATGCCCAAATGCTGATTCATCTATTATTTTATGAGGACTCCCACTGGAGGCCAAACCCACTCTCCTGGCTCTGATGATCACAGACCCTAAAGTTCCCAGGCACAACCATCCAAGGAGTCTTCAGAGCAGCAGCCTCCTGCTGTGCTCCCTATCCAGTGTACCACCAGGTGCTGTTCTCCCTGACTTCTCTCCATCCATTATCCACAGGCTGGCACCCAATCTGGCCATCCACAACAAAGAATGCTCTCTACTGATGTGGTGATGAGGTGGGCTTCTAAGATGACTCATTTCAGGTAAATCTCATGGGTTTCTCTAGTACTTCCTTGACATCCAGGTGGCCCATCTACCCAGATAGTCACCAGTAGCTGGCCCCTGGCATACTAGGCCTGGAACCACACAGGCATCCTTTTGGATGACAGTCACCTGCTTACTGGCTCATGGCATAGAAAATCATGGCCTTATTGGGAACTGAATCATAGGCCACTTGGTCTTCAATTCATTAGTGCAGTGCACTAGCCCTGCTGGGTCATTAAGAGGAAGACTAGCCCTTAGGATACTCTTATGGTCATCATTATTAAGGCCATGTTTTACATCTCTGGTGTTGTTCTTTGCCACCTCTCATTTACTATTTCTGATCCTTGGCGTGGATGGAATTTATGATAGTCTAACATCATTCTCCAGTATCTTGCTTTATAATGTTTCAACTGATGAAATAAATCTGGATATGTTGGGTTCACTATCTCTGCCTCCTGCTTTATTTAGTTTTTAAGGGTAGCATGTAAGCAGATAATACGTTTTAAAAACATAAATCCAGTACCATTATCCCAACTTTCAAAATTGATAGTTGAATATTATCTAATATTCATTGCTTCTGATTGTCACATAGATTTTGACTTAGTTATGGCTGGAAGAATGACTAGAGGATTTCACCTGGACTTACTCTTACACTATAGGCCATGAAACCGATGTTGAAATTCTTCCCATTACTCAGTATTTCCCTTCCAATTATACAATTTGAGACCAGGGAAATTAGCTATTGCTGGGCTTCGGGAACCAGTAAACTCTTTGAAAACGGACCTTGTACTATAGAACACTGTTTTCTACCAGTGCCCCATGCACAATTACTCTAAAAGAGGACTGTGATTCCGCTTTATACTTAGGATATACAGGTCAAAAATATTAGGGCATTTATCTCCCCTCACTGTGCAACTACCACATGTAAATGTGACAGATTGTTTTAGTTAGAGACTGGAAGAATGTCAACATATATGCTTATGTGACGTTACACATATCTGGGAACTTGTCATCTCCTTCAATCAAGTGAGATTTGTGTTTGAAAACTGACTTATGTACAGGAACAACAGAAATATTACTGATGGGACACATGCTCTCACTCGTCTTATTAACTGATCTTTAAGTGTTTAGATTGCATCAGTTGAGTACTGCTTCTTTGATC
Source organism: Lepus europaeus (assembly GCF_033115175.1). Classification (NCBI taxonomy): domain Eukaryota; kingdom Metazoa; phylum Chordata; class Mammalia; order Lagomorpha; family Leporidae; genus Lepus; species Lepus europaeus. Next base: position 25,122,826 of record NC_084851.1, on the reverse strand, counting down.
TGAGAATCCATGTTGTTTCTAGGGATACATGTTATAATAACCATTTCCATAGCTCTCTTGATCAAGTACCCTTGGCTGCTATTTCATTCTTATTCAAAGTGAACACGGCTTGCTTCAATAGTTAAGTACTTCCACTGAGTCCCTATTATTATTGTTTTGGAATCTTAATCCAATTTCTATCTGAATTCCTGGTATTTATGACATTTCCCACCATCAGGAGTGACCTACAAATAACATTCACCTCTGTAGTACTCAGCAATGACAGTGCCCTTCTCACCAATACACATTTTATTACTTTCATAAATGGATTGCCTTTGGGCTTCTTGTAGAAAATAGTTATAAGTTTTTCAACTTTCAATATACTCCTGTATTAATTTAATAACTGCAGCATAATTACTGTGAAATTTCAATTGTTTCTCTGTCACAACAATTCAGGTATTTATACCTCACTTAACATGGATTATTTTTATTCAATTTCAGATGCCATCCTAGCATTACTATCACCATTTGGAATTCTTGATAGTAAGTAAAATCCTTTGTTTCAATGAGTGCTCTCACTTTGAGAAATCCCCCTTTCCTAATTTTGTCCTTTACCGTCAGGACCCAACCCTACACACATTCTCCTACTCCTGATAGAAAATATTGGCTAGGCACTGCAACTATTTCTTTTGAGATAGAGCCCTTTTTCTCTCTTAAAAAACTATACTTCTGTATCTGGGTTCATTAGGATGAAAAAGTCATTTGGTCCTTCAAGGTACTTTTAGGATTAGTAGATGTAGTAAAACCCCCAAATGAAATATCTTTGTAGGTAGCAGACTCCTTTCTTTCACTAAGGCATATGTGATATGATTATATTACCTTTACATAAGTTGATGAAGCCAGGATGACCACAATCTGAGTAATTTTAGAAAATCCACTGTCTGGGAACTAGTCTAGCAAGACAAAAGAGAGTATAGTTACTTCTACAAGGCAAAGACCATTTTCCTCAATAATAAGCAACATAACCAGTCAATTCCCCAATGTTATGGTATCATCAAAATTATGTAAGTATATCATATGGCGTCACTGGAGTACTGTCATAATTTAATCTTTTTAAAAGTAATCTTTCCTGTATTTCCCCCCAAATCCACCTGTTTGGTGAATATTATCAACATTAAAATGATATTTATATTAAAATGTTTTATTGACATAGTTAATAATTATAGGTTAATCAAACATGGAAACTAATTTTGTGGATGAATATTATAACTGTAGCTAGCTGAATCGTCTTCTAGGACAAACATATAAACTCAACAATTAAAGGTTCATATACAGTTTTGGCCTTGTTGAATAATCTATATAAAATATTTTATGTCCTAGAAGATGAAATACAAATAATACAGCTAAAGTACTTAACAGAACTTCCATTGGAAGTCAACAGTCATTGTTGCAGGTGTCTATCTTAATTTCATTATAGTTGTTGGTTAAACCTTATAATTCTACCAATTCATCTGATTCAGCACTGAAGAAATCCTGTATGTGATATCCTCAGCTGTTTATATAGTCTGCCATATTTGTGTTGATACTGTTAACCTGTACCAAAAAACCTCTGCTCTAAACTTTTTTTTTTTTTGACAGACAGAATGGATAGTGAGAGAGAGAGACAGAGAGAAAGGAATTCCTTTTTGCCATTGGTTCACCCTCCAATGGCCACTGTGGCTGGCGCATCTCACTGATCAGAAGCCAGGAGCCAGGTGCTTCTTCTGGTCTCCCTGCGGGTGCAGGGCCCAAGGACTTGGGCCATCCTCCACTGCCTTCCTGGGCAACAGCAGAGAGCTGGCCTGGAAGAGGGGCAACCAGGATAGAATCCGGCACCCCAACCGGACTAGAACCCGGTGTGCTGGTGCCGCAAGGCGGAGGATTAGCCTGTTGAGCCACGGTACCGGCCTTGCTCTAAACTTTTTTTTACTTTTCCCCCAGAAGACTCAATATTTGATAGCAAGAACTTTCTGTACAAAGCAGACATGATCTTAGAATGAAAAGACTGGCTGTAGTTAACATATTGTAATTATAAACATCATTAGAATGGAGAACTCAATGCTTTGTTGAGGAATAATAAATCATCAAGCTATGGGTGTAATTCAGTGATTCCCTGGGGGGGAGAGAATATATTGGGCATTGACAGATTTTCAAAGCTTTCAGTTAATGATATAATGTATTATAATTAAACTCAATAGACAAGACAGTTTTAAATCTTATAACCATGTCCCAAAGTGGGATAATTGTCTTCTTACATTAGTAAGCACTAAATCACTAGAATATTTGTATCATGTGGGATAAATTTATAAGTAGCAAACCATTTTTGTTTTAAAATATAAATCTTATTTTATTAGAAATTATGGAATTTGCATCTAATTAAATTTTGAATAAGCAGTTTAGAGGTAAAATATAAAATGTGTATGTGGGGGCTGGCATTATGTTGTAGTGGGTAAAGTCATTGCCTGTAATACCAACATTGGATATGGGTGCCCCTTGGAGTCCAGCTCTTTCACTTCTGATCTAACTCCCTGCTACTGTGCCTGAAAAAGCTGCAGATTATGGCACAAGTGCTTGGGCTTCTACACCCATGTGTGGGACTCATAAGAACCTCCTGACTTTGGACCAGCCCAACTTTAGCCCTGTGTCCATTTGGGGAGTGAATCAGTGAGTGAAAGTTCTCTCTGTGTGTGTGTGTGTGTGTGTTGTGGATAACTGCCTTTCAAATGAATAAATAAATCCTTGAAAACGTATTTATGGGAGAGTGGCAAGATGGCGGAAAAGGAAGGGAGCACACTGATATTTCAGGAAGACACAGGTTAATAAAAGTGGAGATACTGAGGGTCAAGGAAGAGTAGGGGAATAAACAGCAGAGGAAACTCTTCCGGAACTAGTGATTCACAGTGGACCTGCGAGGAGAGCATGGGAGCCCAAGTTCGAGACATCAGCGGCAGACTCAACACACCAGCACTGGAACGCGAGGTGAACTGAACCTCAATAGTCCGAGACACAGCGGGAAAACAGAAAGAGGAGACTAGAGGAAAAAGGCTTGAAACTCCGTGGGGAAAAGTTCACCAGGCTAACTAGAAGAGAGAGGGGAAAAAAAAGTGACCGATACAGACACAAGTTTCTCTCTCTCCGCTCACCTCTCAAAGGTGAGCAAGACAAAGAGCAGGCACCATTTTAGACATACGTCGTAAGCAGGGTGACCTCAGGTCTGCACCGGCCCTGAGCCTAGCAGAAAAACCTGACTCTGGGGGAGGGGTGAAATAACAGGAGATTAGGATCTAACGTGGCAACCCAGTGGGAGACTGCAGGAGAATAGGAGCCCACACTGAGGGCAGCAGAGATTCCCTGTGTGGTCCTTGGGAAAGAGCTTTTCATCTCTGGCTCCTGTGGGTATATCATTGACCTGCTAACTACCCAAAATTACGTTCAGCTGTGCGATCAGCTGTCTGGAATTACTTCCCTTTGAGCAAAAAAAAAAAAAAGAAAGAAAGAATGAGAGATTTACCACGCCTAACCTGGGAGTGTCACCTTTGAAACATCCTCAAACCTGAAGAAACAAACAGAGCTCTCAGGCCACACTCATCTCAAGCCTCTAAGGCTCCACCAAGAGCAGACAGTCCACTTAATATAGAGCCATAGTATAACAAGAAAAAACACCACAGTGAAGAAACCAAATATCTCCAACATGCCAAACAACAAATGCAAAAACCGAGGTAACAAGAACAAAGAAGACACTATGATGCCCTCAAATGAAAAAGACACCCCAACTCAAGATTATGAAGATGATGAGATAGAAGAAATGCAAGAAGCAGATCTCAAAAAATTGATAAGAACATTAAGAAGTTCTCAAAAACAAATTCTTGAACTACAGAAATCCTTAATGGACAAGATAGAAAATCTCTCTCGTGAAAATGAAATACTAAGGAGGAATCAAAATGAAATGAAACAACTAGTAGAACAAGAAACTGTGATAGTGATGAGAAATCATAATGAAATGAAGAATTCAATAGATCAAATGACAAACACATTAGAGAGCCTTAGAAACAGAATGGGTGAAGCAGAAGAGAGAATATCAGACTTAGAAGACAGAGAACAGGAAAGGAAACAGGCAAACCAAAGAAAAGAAGAAGAAATCAGAAATCTAAAAAATACTGACAGGAATCTACAGGATACTATTAAAAACCTAACATTTGGGTTCGAGGAGTTCCTGAAGGCATGGAGAGGGAGAAAGGATTAGAAGGCCTTTTTAGTGAGATACTAGCAGAAAATTTCCCAGGTTTGGAGAAGGACAGAGGCATCTTAGTACAAGAAGCTCATAGAACCCCTAATAACCATGACCAAAAGAGATCCTCACCACGGCATGTTGTAATCAAACTCACCACAGTGAAACACAAAGAAAAGATCCTAGAATGTGCAAGAGAGAAATGCCAGATTACTCTCAGAGGATCTCCAATTAGACTCACAGCTGACTTCTCATCAGAAACCCTACAAGCTAGAAGGGAATGGCAAGACATAGCCCAGGTACTAAGAGAGAAAAACTGCCAGCCCAGAATATTATATCCTTCAAAGCTCTCATTTTTGAATGAAGGTGAAATTAAGACTTTTCATAGTAAAAAGAAACTGAAAGAATTTGTTGCCACTCATCCTGCCCTGCAAAAGATGCTTAAAGATGTGTTACACACAGAAACACAGAAACATGGTCATCAATATGAAAGAAGATAAAGGAAGGAAACCTCACAGCAAGAGATCACAGGAAGCTCAATTTCTCTTTGACATAGAATTAAAACCTGATGCTCTGTTAAAGCAATGTGTTAAAGTAATCTATTATGTTCTCTTGATGTCTGTTAAATTCTAATCGTTCAAAAACAGCTGAATTTTTATTAAGAGCTATGGGTTAATTAAATATGTGCTTATTTTCAAAGATTTGAATAATCACCTTGTAACAATGATCAAATTTGGTCTATGTTATGTCATGATTTTAAGGAATCTAATTTCAACCAGATATTTTGGATTTTGAGCCTTCTTGGCATTCTTGACAGGCATTCAAAAAATCAAAGTTTCAAACAATCTGGACTCTAAAATTGCCAGTAAATCTTGGACTTTGGTCTTTCCACTTTGGGCCCAACTGAAAAAATCAAAGGACCTATGTCTCTCATCTTATAGAGACACCAACTAATCAGGCTATTTGGATTTTATTAGAAGTACTGTCAAGATGTGACGTGGTATCAAATTTTAAGTTTCTATAATGGAAAATGCTATTTTTTTGAGAGGCAGAGTGGATAGTGAGGGAGAGAGATAGAGAGAAAGGTCTTCCTTTTTGCCATTGGTTCACCCTCCAATGGCTGCTGTGGCCAGTGCATCATGCTGATCAGAAGCCAGGAGCCAGGTGCTTCTCCTGTCTCCCATGGGGTGTAGGGCTCAAGCACTTGGGCCATCCTCCACTGCCTTCCCCAGCCATAGCAGAAAGCTGGCCTGGAAGAGGGGCAACTGGGACAGAATCCAGTGCCCCAACCGGGACTAGAACCCGGTGTGCCGATGCCGCAAGGCAGAGGGTTAGCCTGTTAAGGTACGGCGCTGGCCAGGAAATGCTATTAATAGAAATGTTTGAGAACTAAAAAGTCTAATGATCTTGTGTTACTAGACATGATACTTAATTTAATAAGAAAGCCCCAGAAGCCTAAAGCGTTACATACTTGTAAAATCCTACAAGTGCTTTCAAAAATACTGTGAAGTAAGCAAGTGCCTCTTGTTGGTTGATGAGTTTATAATTTTAAACATGGCGACTTAAAGTCTGTTGTCATTCACAGTTATATGTGATTTGCTGCTCATAAATCTAAAGTGTTGTTGGTTCTGTGTTTAGTGTCCTTCTATAGATTCCTATGGGCTTTTTCCAGCCACTTCTATTGTATTCAGTACTTTGGAATGGATCTGTAAACAGATGAAGCCAATAATTTATTAACAGTGCCAACTGAGAGAACGTATGGTTAACTGAGGTTACTAAAAACAAAAAGCAATTCAAATCAATTGACAATCTACAAAAAGAGTTAAAGATTTTAAAATCTATTATTAAAATTGCTATATTGATCTATTAGGTTATGTTATATATGTGTACATATTGTATGTCCACATGGAAAAAATTTATTAAGAGTTTTATTTTAATTGGCTTATAGATAAGATTGTCCATAAATTTAAGCTACTAAAATCAATCAAAGATACATTTTAATTTCTGTGACCTGAATCTGTGTATCATGTTTTATACTTTTGGTAGAAAGAAACTAAAAACATTTTATATGGTTGTACTTAAGTTTACTGGTTAAACAAACTACACCATGTTAGATATTTAAGAGGTATTTCCAAATACATGATTCTTAAAATTTATAGAAGGCATTGGAACTTCTGGTAAATATTTTCTTAAGTTGTTATCTAATGGTTGAAACTGTTTGCTAATGTGATATTGCTATTGTCAGCAAGAGATCTAGGACTTGCTCCCTCATTTCTCTGTTCTAAGCCCAACTTGTTCTTTCATTTCTCTATTCTCTTCAAGGTAGGAAACTAATTCTATTATGAAGGAATCTGTAAGATGCACAATTTAATCTTTAGACCTTATAAAAGAGATGGCTAACATTTTTCTGTAATAGCATAGCCAAAATAAGAACTTAAATAATAATCTCATAGCTAGATTTACTTTGCCATCAGCAAAGTATACAGTAAGCAGAAAAAAACTCTCAGACCAAAGGGAAAGAAAGTTTTAAGTGAGAATATAATTTTCCTCATGGGCATTGCCTACCTTAGAAAATCTACTACAGAACATGCCTGTGACTATAGACTTGTAGTTCAGGCCACAGAAGGTTAGAGTTGGGACTTTGGCACTCCCTTGACTTGCATCCTGTGGTCTGCTTTAACACAAACCAGGAGGAAAAGAAAGCTCGGCATCAGAAGCCGTGGGTGGCAAGCCTATTAATAGCTGATCTGTATTGTGATCTGCCCTCAAGGAGACCCAACAGGCCAGTGCACTGCAGTGGCTTTCAATGTGGTAAGCCTGGGCTTCAGCAGAAGTCAGCTTGTGAAGAGCCGTGGCAGCTCTGCCAAGAGTTGGATCACTGGAAATGGACCTGCCCTGGAGTCGAAGGATGCCCAGGTCAGAGCCACATATCTTATTGGCTCTAAGCTGAAAAGCCCTTCACTCAGCCCAACTTCCAAAGTGACCACTGCAGCTGAGGGGACAACCAAGTAGGGTCAGCAACATTGCAGGAAGAGCTGTAAATTTCTTGTTAGAGATCTCCTTATAAAATACTATAAAAGTCACTGTGCTCAAACATGAACACAGAATAGGTGCAATTGTTATTCACCCATACAGCTCTGCCAAGAGTTGGATCACTGGAAATGGACCTGCCCTGGAGTCAAAGGATGTCCAGGTCAGAGCCACAGATCTTATTGGCTCTAAGCTGAAAAGCCCTTCACTCAGCCCAACTTCCAAAGTGACCACTGCAGCTGAGGGGATGGCCAAGTAGGGTCAGCAACATTGCAGGCAGACTGTAAATTTCTTGTTAGAGATGCCACCTGCTTTTACCTGGCCAACTCTCCTCCCAGGCCAGCCAAGTAATGAAAGTCAACAGAGTGCCTTCCCCTAGGAGGTTCACACCCCCCTTAGGATGTACCCATGTGAAGAGATAGATAGGTCTGGGCCTCTTAACTTACAAGGCCTAAAGCCCAACAGATTATTATCAAGCCCCTTCTGTCAGGTTCTATTTGCCTCTCAATCAGAAAACTTAATTGTAGCTTAGCACATTTCTTTGCCCCTCTAATAATGACTCTGTCCTTTGTTCTAGACCCTATCTAGCACACTTGGGCCTCATTCCCTCGTAATCATAAACTCTACTCTACCTCCAATGGCTCTACTCACAACCTGTGTGTACTGATTGTCCTCTTCCCCACTTAATGCTGTATGATTGCTCAGACCTGGTTAATGCCATTCTTAGTATCATTGGTTACTATCCTCACCCTGTCTTTTATGAACTTGTCTAAATATGATCAGAGTCGGTGAACTTGGAAGGCTTCCATTGCCTTGGCAACTCATGATGAGAGCCTAGGGTGGTTACTGGTGCCATAAACTAGAGTGTCAATTTGTTGGGTCAACAACAGGAGTCATTGTGCACTTGCTCCTCATGTGGGATCTCTGTCCTTAATGTGCTGTACCTTTTGATTTAATGCTATAACTAATACTCAAACAGTATGTTTCACTTTGTGTTTCTATGTGGGTGGAAACTGTTGATATCTTTACTTAATGTATACTAAATTGATCTTCTATATATAAAGAGAATTGAAAATGAATCTTGATGTGAATGGAAGACAAGAGGGAGTGAGAGAGGGGAGGGTTGTGGTTGGGAGGGAAGTTATGGAGGGGGAAGCCATTGTAATCCATAAGCTATACACTGGCAATTTATATTCATTAAATGAAAGTTAAAAAAAGAAAAAAAAGAAAATGTATTTATGTATAGTATATATATATATGTATATATATATTCATATATATAAATGTTTCAAAAATCAGTGGTGTTATTTGAACAGTAATAATTGAAGTTCTCTGTTTTAAAATAAATATTAATAGAAGTAAATTCATTGTTTTTGTTTTATGATTTCCTTGGGTGTTCCCTTTGTAATGCTTTATGGGTCTTTATGGGTATGTTGAAGTTTATCTTGGTATCATTTAACATTGTGGTGGCAAGAAGAGTTTCCACTGTTTTTGTCAGAACACTTCATATCAAGTAGCCTATATTCAGGAAATTCTCAGTCCAAACCTTACAGAAACAATAAACAAATTGAGATATTTTCAAGGTAGATCCCTCTTTTTCTGGTTTGTATCAACTCTGTAAATTTAAATACTGTTTGGCATGTGCCCTGGATTGCAGAAGGAAAACAAGCAACAAAGCTTTAGCTACTGAGAATAAATTTTGTTTCAACATTATTCTAAAGGCTGTAGTTAATTGAAAAATTTCAAAGAAACAATATTGATACCTTATTTTATTCCTCAATGTCCTTGGTATTTTTAATTCTGAAATAAATTGACTCCAAAACATCTGGCCTCACATCCATATTGTTCACTTTGATAGTGCTAAACAAAATAGCCCTTTAAAAATCATAGAGTCAGTTGAATTTCAGAACATCTACAGGTCCATAATGGCATATTTTGGGCCAGCATTGAAATATGAGTAATATAGGAATCTGCTTCTTTTGTGCTGCTGAGAGCACATCCAAAATTTCCCCAGAGCAGATGGGCCTATTTGAACCTGATCCATGAAGGCTTTCAATGTGATTATATTTAGGTCTCTGTGTAAGATAATGATCATGAACCCAAGGCCATGGTCACCATGAATCTGACCAGAATCCAAAAGCAAAACACAGAGCTGATTATCACTGGCTCATTTTCAGAGGACTTACAATTCTGCATATGCTTGGTGGCCCAGTGGCCCAGTTATAATTGACTTTGTAGTTGAATTAAGCTTGGCTTTAAGTTATACAGTGGATAGTGTCTGTCTCTCTGAAGACAAAAGCTGATATCCAGCACAGTGTTGGCCTGAATAGAGTCACCCTAAACCATAGAAGACAGCATTGTTAATTCACATGTGAGAAATGAGGAAGCTTTCTCAGTAAGGTGTTAAAAGTACCTATTGATAGATCTTAGCATTAAAAGTTCCCGTGTGGGGCCAGTGCTGTGGTGTAGTAGGCAAAGTCTTTGCCTACAGGACTGGCATCCCATAAAGGCACCTATTCATGCCCCAGCTGTTCCTCTTCTGATCTAGCTCTCTGCTTATAGCCTGATAAAGCAGTGAAAGACAGCTTAAGTGCTTAGGCACCTGCACCAATATGGGAAACCCAGAAAAAGATACTGGCTCCTGGTTTCAGAGCAGCTGAGCTCCGGCCTTTGTGGCCATTTTGAGAGTGAACACCAGCAGGCACAAAACCTTCTGCCTTTCTCTCTCTCTCTCTCTCTCTCTCTCTCTCTCTCTCTCTCTCTCTCTCTGTAATTCTACCTATCAAAGAAATAAAATCTTTTTTAAAAAGTTCATGTGTCTGGTATTTTATATATGCATTTAAAGTTCAAGTGGAAATTTATCTTAATTTAATGTATTATTTTTCTCATATAGGATTGTTGACAGAAGAAAGAGACTAAATGTGTAGAACAACAGTATATATGTGCTAGTAGAATATATGGTAATAAATTAACCCCTTCATTTTTTACGTGGAAACCTTTGATCAAAGGCTAGAACATTTTCTTCTGGTTCTAACTGTAGGACTCTACTTAAGGGTTTCTCACTCCCAGGCCATATTGGTTTTGCTATTTCACTTGATGGTGGAGAACCCCTCTTGTGGTGGGAAAATACAACATTAGGAACAAAGCAACATGCAAGAACCATCTAACACAGTTGTTCAGGCATTTTGGTTCTTCTAGCTTTGATTTGGGGGACCTTTGGAAATGGAGGTGACTGTTAGGATAATAGTGGGTTTTGTAACCTTTTTTTTAGGTTTTGATGTTGGTGTATGCTTATTGAAGGTATTTTACCCTTAGGTTTGAACACTTATATTAATTAGAATTTGATGACAATTTCACCCATTTACTTTTCTTCCCCTTTATCTATATTCCCCCCATATTTTTCGCATGTAATTCCTCTGTTGCAACCAAATGCTACATTTAATGCTATATTTTCCTATTTGATGATGTTTCTGCTACTCCTACTGGATCATTTAAATTCTAACTTGGGGTTGGCAAACTATAGTCTGTATGTTAGATCTGACTGGCATCTATTTTATAAATAAAGTTTTATTGGAATAGAGCTATGTCCACCTATTTATGTTTTGCTTGGGGCTGTTTTTGGCTGATTCTAGTTTGTAATGGCAGAAGTGAGAAATTACAGAAATCGAGAAAGGTCCATAGGATTAAAATATATACTATCTGGGCTGTATAGAAAAATTTGCTGACCCCTGTTCTAATCTTTCAATCTATTTATACTTCTGAGTACATGAATTCGGATGTATCATCCATTCATTGCACTGGAAACTGAAAAGAAATAGATGTATTTCAATTGGGTTAAAATTTTGCTGGAAACAAATTTTGCAGGATAAAATTAACCATCCAGGTCATGGAGCTGAAATATGTATTTAGTTAAAACATATGAATTTGACTTTTTTGTGGGTCAAAATAATTTGAATTATGTAATTCTTTAGGGTTCAACCCAATAATACCCCTAACATAATTTTTCTAGTCTCCCACCTGCCATGAGAACCTGCTGTCAGTAGTAGGGACTCGCTGGTCTGGAAAGTCCATTGCTTACTCTGCCAGCATTTCCTCCTACAGGTTTTTTTTTTTTTAATTTCCATCTCTCTTCAGGTGGCCGCAAAAAATTTTTGCACTTCTGTTTAAGCCCATGTTGATATATACACGGTCATCCTAGTTCTTGAATGGAACTCTAAATATCAAGTCAGTATCTGCACCTGGGGAGGAAGAATTGGAATCAGTGTCCAGGTATCCCTAACAATATACATTCTGCTGGTTTCCTTGACCTTGATAAGATCCCACTGGTAGGACCACTTCATGGGCAATGTACTCAGCACTCAACAGCATTCATGCTGTTGTAACAATCAGGCTAGGTAAAGTAGTTTATCCAGAGCCAATGTATTGGAAAAGTCAAGTCCACTTTACAGTGAATACACTTACTTCTTTTCATCAACCTATAGTCCAATGTAATCACTATAAAGATTGAAGTTTCATTTGACCATTGTGGCAGAACTTTGATCAAATCCACATGACTTTGAGTTCCCAAACATATAAAGCAACTTTGCAAAGATTGTAAATACAAAATTTTTTAACACAGATTTCTGTTTTTTTTTTTTTATCAGTAGAGGTAATACTTTCTAGGAGATTTAAGATCAAAGATACGAGTAAGAGACCATCCATGATGTAGGAGAAAGAACACTGAGTTTGGGAGGTTGGTTTCCTGGATTCAAGACACAACTCCACCATTTAAAAGCTGTGCTAACATAGACATACTTCTCAATATATAAATTGGAGATTACTCATGTGTAACTTGAGTTGACATATGCAGTCTGAGGCCCCTACTTTTAGAAGTGTGACAGCATGTACCTGAGGCTTTAATTACTTTAAACAGTCATTTTAAAAGGCATCCAATAATTATTCTCATATATTTAATTACAGAATACAAATAGCTGATCGCAGTGAAAATTATTAATTATTATATTTGTATTTTATAGTGATTAATAGGTAATTAGCCACTAGATCACCATAGATCTTGAAGATACACAGAAATAAAAATCTCTCTGCTGACAATACTAATTGGTGTGGTATTCCTCAATCAGTCCTAATTTATGCCTGTAATTCCAACATAATTACTATCATTTATCTTTTTATTCTTAAAATAGTTGCAGTGAAAATGATAAATTATGTGACCACTTTAAGTACAATCTAAGTAGAACCTGATGTTCAAAAAAGTTATGATTAAAATCCTTATTTTATTAGTACATACTGTTGATTTTATGTGTACTAGAAAATAAATTGTCCTGCCCTTATTATCACTTTACAGTTGCACAAAAGATGATTGAAAATGTTATTAGCCTAAGGTCAAGAGTCTGTGGGTCATAATAGGATATAGAGTTATTCTCCCAATACTGAAATATTATTTTAGTCATTAGGCTACTTTTACTTCTTTCCAATAAAAAAAACAGTTTAGACTGGCCAAGTATAATAGGGTCACAATTTTTTTTAGTCAAACTCAGCAGAGGTTTGTTCTTTCTGTTTGTTTTCTGTTGCCTCTGGGATGAATAACTTTAGAAGAAACAGCCTGCTTTCACTGCTTCCATGAATTGGAAAGACTAACTGTAAATGAAATTGTCTAGTTTTACTCAAAATTTTATTAATTATTTTAATATTAATATGTTGAGGGTTAATATTAATAATGTTGAGGGTCCTTGCTGTCTACTTATATAAGAATATCAGTTTGAATAAAACAGGGGCATGGTAAAGCTTTTAGCATTTATTCAGTGAGAGAAATACACAGGAAAGTGAAGGCTTTATTTATGGGAGAAAGAAGTCTCAAAATGTAAGTTGGGCCCATATCAGGCAGAGAGCTGGCCAGGAGCCATTTGGAGCAAAGCATGTAGTTAGGAGCAGCTACAGGTAGTATATAATGTGGGCAGGAATACAGAGAGGAAGGCCTGGGCACTCCAAGATTTTATCTGCTTCAAAAAGGGGGGTGGTTACATAGTCTGATTGGTAGGTGGACATACAGGTAAGGTCAGGTAGGGCATGAGATCATGAAAGGTAAGAGGGTAAAGACATAGTATCCGGCTCACAAATCTAATCAATTTAATCCTATCTGCCTGCCTTTTTTTCAGAAGGATTTGCATCTGTGATAAAGAAAGGAGAAGCATAGTGGACAGTGAGAGAGAGATAGAGAGAAAGGTCTTCCTTTTGCCATTGGTTCACCCTCCAATGGTAGCCACAGCTGGCACACCGCACTGATCTGAAGGCAGGAGCCAGGTGCTTATCCTGGTCTCCCATGGGGTGCAGGGCCCAAGCACTTGGGCCATCCTCCACTGCATTCCCGGGCCATAGCAGAAAGCTGGCCTGGAAGAGGGACAACCGGGACAGAATCTGGCGCCCCGACCAGGACTAGAACCCAGTGTGCAGGTGCTGCTAGGTGGAGGATTAGCCTGTTGAGCCACGGCACTGGCCACGTATTGCATTTCTACTTGCTTCATTCTCTTCTTGACATGAAACCTAAGCAACCAACACTATGTCCAAACCAAATTAACGGAAAAACAATTATATGCATTTAGGATTAACAAAACCCTCTAAGACACTGACATTTGTATGTAAATATCCAAGTAAACAAAGTTTTGCAGACTTCATCCTGCTAGTTTTAAATCATATAATAATGGCTATAAATTTGTAAATTGTAATAAACACAAAATTTGGTCTCTGAGCTCCCAGGGCTGATTGTGTACTTAATATGTGCCAGGGATATGCATGTGTTTGCATGTGCTAGTGCATGCATGAACGTATTATACATGTGCATCTGTACCTTTTTGTTTCAATGTTATTCCTTGCCTAGAATTATTTATTTACCTGTTTTTCTCTTCAGTTTCATGATAAGATGATTTGCTTCGTGCTTCATCACATTAAGGAATCCTGCTCCTTGGAGGCTCATGTGGCTGTTATAGTCCTGGCCACCTGGATCATTAAAGTAAAGAAACCTCAAGTAACCAGCAGGACCAGGTGGTATTGGCTCAGTGCAGAGAAAAACTACTTCTTGCTTTTCTCCCCCTCATTAGACTTTGGGTTCTTACAGCTTCTGCTTGGATCTTGGAAACATCCCAAGGGTCCTACGCTTAGGTTCCAATTTCATCCCTTTAGCCCATCACTTGGCTCTGTTGGGCTCTCTCATGGAACCAGCCTCTTTATCCTAATTAAAGTTCCAGAGCAGGAATGATTCTTCCTGCTCTGATTCATGTGCTAATAGCATTCTGCTTCATAGGATCTCTCTTCTGAGCTTCACTGATGTTAATGGCAGGCTCAGTTGATTATTATACAACTTTCTTCTCTGCAAGCCTGAGTTTTCCCAGGAAGACATTAAGAGGGCAAACTGAGCAGCTTTCATGGTTTGGCAGATTACTGTCACTTCTAACCTGAAAGGCAGACTGTGAGTCAGGATTGTAAGTAAAATCATGATTAAAGAGTAACACTCTCAAAGCACAGTAGAATTTATTCTCCTCACACCTAACCTCATTTTGTATTCTCCCCAGTGTAACTCCTAACTTGGTGGGTCTCTGATTCAGTATTTTAGGACACCTTTGTAGCTTCTTAACAAGATCATCGCTTTTGATATAAAATGTTTCTGCCTTGGTACTGTACATCATTAGGATAGTAAGCTCCAAGTAACAGGATGGCAACTTTTAATACTATACATATAGAGAGAGTGTTCTTCCCTTAGGATGCAGGTACTGTATGAAGTAATATATATATATATATATATATATATATATATATATATATGTGTGTGTGTGTATGTATATATATGTATATATATAAATAGTAAGTATATATAGCTTTATGTTATTCAATACAATCTCTACATCTACAAGATTTGGTGGTTCCTGTGTTCTCTTAAGTCATCATACAATTTATTTTCATTGACCTGGTTTTATTTAAAATTGGTGGATCAGAAATCTGATTTTGCTTTCTGTGATTTATATAAAGTTTAGACTCTCTTGATGACTAACATTCGCAAAACAATCAACGTAATACACTATATTAACAGACTGCAGAAGAAAAACCATATGATTCTCTCAATAGACGCAGAGAAAGCATTTGATAAAATACAACACCCTTTCATGATGAAAACTCTAAGCAAACTGGGTATGGAAGGAACATTCCTTAATACAATCAAAGCAATATATAAAAAACCCACGGCCAACATCCTATTGAATGGGGAAAAGTTGGAAGCATTTCCACTGAAATCTGGTACCAGACAGGGATGCCCTCTCTCACCACTGCTATTCACTATAGTTCTGGAAGTTTTAGCCAGAGCTATTAGGCAAGAAAAAGAAATTAAAGGGATACAAATCGGGAAGGATGAACTCAAACTATCCCTCTTTGCAGATGATATGATTCTTTATTTAGGGACCCAAAGAACTCTACTAAGAGACTGCTGGAACTCATCGAAGAGTTTGGCAAAGTAGCAGGATATAAAATCAATGCACAAAAATCAACAGCCTTTGTATACACAGGCAATGCCACGGCTGAGGAAGAACTTCTAAAATTAATCCCATTCACAATAGCTACAAGAACAATCAAATACCTTGGAATAAACTTAACCAAAGACGTTAATGATCTCTACGATGAAAACTACAAAACCTTAGAGAAAGAAATAGAAGAGGATACCAAAAAATGGAGAAATCTTCCATGCTCATGGATTGGAAGAATCAATATCATCAAAATATCTATTCTCCCAAAAGCAATTTATACATTCAATGCAATACCCATCAAGATCCCCAAGACCTTCTTCTCAGATCTGGAAAAAATGATGCTGAAATTCATATGGAGACACAGAAGACCTCGAATAGCCAAAGCAATCCTGTACAACAAAAACAAAGCTGGAGGCATCACAATACCAGATTTCCGGACATACTACAGGGCAGTTGTTATCAAAACAGCATGGTACTGGTACAGAAACAGATGGATAGACCAATGGAACAGAATAGAAACACCAGAAATTATTCCAAACATCTACAGCCAACTTATATTTGATCAAAGATCCAAAACTAATCCCTGGAATAAGGACAGTCCATTCAATAAATTGTGCTGGGAAAATTGGATTTCCACATGCAGAAGCTTGAAGCAAGACCCATACCTTTCACCTTACACAAAAATTCACTCAACATGGAGTAAAGACATAAATCTATGACCCGAAACTATCAAATTATTAGAGAGCATTGGAGAAACCCTGCAAGATATAGGCACAGGCAAAGACTTCCTTGAAAATACTCCAACAGCACAGGCAGTCAAAACCAAAATTAACATTTGGGATTGCATCAAATTGAGAAGTTTCTGTACTTCAAAAGAAACAGTCAGGAAAGTGAAGAGGCAACCAACAGAATGGGAAAAAATATTCGCAAACTATACTACAGATAAAGGATTGATAACCAGAATCTACAAAAAAATCAAGAAAATCCACAACAACAAAACAAACAACCCACTTAAGAGATGGGCCAAGGACCTCAATAGACATTTTTTGAAAGAGGAAATCCAAATGGCCAACAGACACATGAAAAATTGCTCAAGATCACTAGCAATCAGAGAAATGCAAATCAAAACCACAATGAGGTTCCATCTCACCCCGGTGAGAATGGCGCACATTCAGAAATCTACCAACAACAGATGCTGGAGAGGATGTGGGGAAAAAGGGACACTAACCCACTGTTGGTGGGAATGCAAACTGGTGAAGCCACTATGGAAGTCTGTCTGGAGATTCCTCAGAAACCTGAACATAACCCTACCATACAACCCAGCCATCCCACTCCTTGGAATTTACCCAAAGGAAATTAATTTGGCAAATAAAAAAGCCATTTGCACATTAATGTTTATTGCAGCTCAATTCACAATAGCTAAGACCTGGAACCAACCCAAATGCCCATCAACAGTAGACTGGATAAAGAAATTATGGGACATGTACTCCATAGAATACTATACAGCAGTAAGAAACAATGAAACCTGGTCATTTGCAACAAGATGGAGCAATCTGGAAAACATCATGCTGAGTGAATTAAGCCAGTCCCAAAGAGAAAAATATCATTTGTTTTCCCTGATCGGTGACAACTGAGCGCCAAAGGGAAACCTGTTAAGTGAAAAGGACACTATAAGCAACAATGAACTGATCAGCTCCTGTCCGGACTTTAGATGTACAATGTAATACTTTATCCTTTTTAGTATTTGTTGTTGTTGTTGTTGTTGTTCTAGTATTATTGGTTGAACTCAGTAATTAACACACAATTATTCTCAGGTGTTTAAATTTTAACTGAAAAGTGATCCCTGTTAAATCTAAGAGTGGAAAAAGAGAGGGAGGAGATGAACAATTTGGAACATGCTCATTCGGACTGGCCACAAATGGTGGAGTTAGAAATGTGCCAGGGGATTCCAACACAATCCCATCAAGATGGCATGTACCAATGCCATCTCACTAGTCCAAGTGATCAATTTCAGCTCACAATTGATAGCTCTGATAGGTCTAAGAGTCAAAGAGATCACACAAACAAGACAAGTATCTGCTAATACTGATAGAATCAAAAAGGGAGAGAAAGATCCAACATGGGAAGTGGGATACACAGCAGACTCATAGGATGGCAGATGTCCTAAACAACACTCTGGCCTCAGAATCAGCCCTCAAGGCATTCAGATCTGGCTGAAGAGCCCATGAGAGTATAGCAGGCATGGAAAGCCAAGATATCATGGAAAAAAAAAAGACCTAAATGAATGATCTCTGTGAGTGAGATCCCAGTGGAAAGAATGGGGCCATCAAAGAAGGAGGTACCCTTCTCCGAAGGGAGGAGAGAACTTCCACTTTGACTACAACCCTATCAGAATAAGATCAAAGTCAGCGAACTCTAAAGGCTTCCATAGCCCTGGAAACTCATGACTAGAGCCTAGGGAGATTACTGACGCCATGAACAGGAGTGTCAAATTGTTAAATCAGCAACAGGAGTCACTGTGTACTTACACCCCATGTGGGATCTGTCCCTAATGTGTCGTCTAAAGCCAAGTGATGCTATGACTGGTACTGAAACAGTATTTTTATACTTTGCATTTCTGTGTGGGCACAAACTGATGAGGTCTTTACTAATTATATACTGAAGTGATCTTCTGTATATAAAGAGAATTGGAAATGAAAAAAAAAAAACAACCTGGTGTTAAAATGGAAATGGCATAGAAAATTAATTAATTTAAAAAAAAATTATGTAGGATCTCTGTCTTTAATGTGCTGTACATTGCTATTTAATGCTATAATTAGTAATCCAATGGTAGTTTTTTCACTTTATGTTGCTATATGGGCAAAATGTTGAAATCTTTACCTAATATATACTAAACTGATCTTCTGTATACAAAGAGAATTGAAAATGAATCTTTACATGAATGGAAGGGGAAAGGGAGCAGGAAAGGGGAAGGTTGCGGGCGGGAGGGAAGTTATGGGAGGGGGGAAGCCATTGTAACCCATAAGTTGTACTTTGGAAATTTATATTCATTAAATAAAAGTTAAATAAAAAAAGAAATAACATTTCTGGGTTATAAACAAGAAAGTCCTTGAGAAAATTTACCAGTTGCATGTGCAGTATCTATATATTGAATATGGAGTCTATTCCTTCATTTTTATATTTTTGAATCAATGCATTAAATGGATTGTCCTTGGTAACAAAGAATTGTAAGTAGAACCCTACTATCTGGAATCTAAGTTTACTGAATTTCAACTTTTATTTTTTATCTCCCTAAGATTTATGTTTCTATTTATATTTTTCACAAAATTGAACAATTTATTTAAGGCTTCATATTAAATACCCAGTTAATTCAACACCATCTCATCAAACACCTACGTTTTATCAGGAGGGCTACTACATATTGTGACATAACATATGATTCTTGCTCAGATACACTTTGAAAAGGGATATGGAGACAAGGAATTTGTTATGCTTTTTAAAGATAAGCAGGATTTAGGTCACTAGAGAAGAGAGGGAGAGAGAGAGTAAGCAGGCAAGAGAATGGCATAAATCTGTGTACAGTGTTCAAAATTATGTCATGAGACATTTTGACTAGTTTTACTGATGCAGTATTTATATAGAGGATATGCAGATGAATGGGAGGTTACTCAGGCCTGAATGTGGAGGAATTTTTCATACATGTGAACTTTATCTTGAAGTAGTGGGTTCTTTTAGGAGCAGAGGAGTGATAAAATAAAAGTAGAATTTATAAGACAAAACTGGCAAGAGTAAGTAGGATGACTTAATCATGTGAGATTTTCAAAGAATAGAGGTAGATCAGTTTAGAAAACCAGATGATACTACTTTTCAGGGAAATTGTTAATTGTACTTTTCTCAGCTGAAGATATCCCATTTTATAGTGGAGATTTTCTATAATGACTTCTGTAACCACCAACTTTTCTGCCTTTCTTGTTTAATTTTGTCCCTGTGACATCATACTTCCTTTTTATTAATACTTTTATTTTGAGATGCACATGTGACTTTAAGAAATGACACAGAGGGATTCCTTCTCTGCTCATGGTCACAACTTGTAGTATTGCAGGACAGTGTCATGGCCAGGATGTCAACACTGATTCAGTGAAGGCACAGAGCAGATCTATTATCATGATGATCCCTTGTGTAACATTTTCATGACCACATCCATCTTCCTCCTGACCCCATCCACATCTACTGCATTTTCCCAGAAATGGAAGCCCTAAATCTTTGTTTCTATTGTGAGAATATTTTACTGTAAAACCTAGCATATAATTTACTCTGAAATATTGAAATAACATTTTTAAAAGATAACCACATATTTCTACTCAACATCAGTACCTTATCCAGTACCTTATTTGATGATTTCAAGTGTATTGTTTCTACAGCTAAGATTTTCAAATCACAATCTAGTCTCAAACAGCCTTTTGCTACCATACACCTTAAGTGTGTGTGTATTTTAAACTTATTTATTTTTTTGAAATGCATAGTTGAATGGGATACAGAAAGAAGAATGAGAGCAAGCACTTCTTGCTCACTTCTTGCTATTTGGTTTATTCTCCAAATAGCAGCAAAAGCCATGGCTAGGATTCCATACACAGATTTCCCACATGGGAGAATGGACCGAAGAACTTAGGCCACTTTCTGCTTCCTGCTGAGGCATATTAGCATGGAACCAGGTCAGAAGTACAGAAGTGGAACAATCAGTACATGAACCAGCATCCACATGGGATGTTAGCCTTATAGCCAGTGGTTTAACCTACTACACCACAATGCAAGCTTCCTCTCTTAAATGTCATTTAACTATTTGTCAGTTTGACACAGAAAACAGTATCATTGTATTTAGCACTAGTGCTTAAATAGGATGAATTACAAGCTGTGCATGGATTTCAAAATTTTTGTACCAAAATAAATTCACCTTCTATTTTTTCTGTGAACTTTTTAAGTGTCTGTGTATATAGGACAATATGGACCAATAGCAGATTTTCCTTTGTTCACAATAACTGCATTTTATTTTTTAAAGAAAATTCTTCTGGGTCAGTGTTTTTGTGTAGTGGGTAAAGCCATCACCTGCAGTGCCAGAATCCCATATGGGCACCAGTTAGACACCTGACTGCTCCACTTCCAATCTAGCTCTCTGATTTGGCTTGGGAAAGCAGTAGAAATGAGTACTTGGGCCCCTGCACCCACATGGTAGACCCAGAAGACCATCCTGGCTCTTGGCTTTTGGTTTGGCCCAACTCCAGCAACTGCAGCCATTTGGGGAGTGAAACAATGTATGTAAGGTCACTTTCAATCTCTCTCTCTTTCTCTCTCTCTCTCTCTCTCTCTCTCTCTCTCTCTCTCTCTCTCTCTCTCTACCTTTCTCTGCCACTATGTTACTCTGCCTTTCAAATACAAAAGTGAATCCTTAAGAAAAGGAAGTTTTTCTATGGCTGTGTAGTGTCAAGAATGCTAGTGCCTGCTCTGTGTCAATCTAAGTGGCTCACCTAAATCACTCCAAAGCCAGGTGACAGAAAATCAGAAATACCAAGCTTCTACACTAGACTTATATGGGACTTATTCAAAGAAGCCAATTCTATACCTTTTTACCCTACTTACCCTGGCAAGCTCATTGAGTCTCATTAAAAGCACAATAAAAACTATTTCTTTGAGATTTTTTATTAAATTATACACCATCATGTGTCACATTATATAAACACAGTGTGAACTGATCAAAGAAAGCAATCAACCTCTCTACATCACCACCACTTTTATTTAGTACCTTAGACTTCCCCTACAGTTCCTTATAATACATATACTGAAATCCATGCGTGAAGACATAGACAATTTGAATAGACCAATAAGCAAGGTTGAGATTGTGAAGTAAAACCTTGCTACAAAACTAAACTCAGAAATTTGTGGCTTCACTGATGAATTCTACCAACTTTCAAGGATGAACTAATACTAATTCTTCTTAAACTATTCAAAAATGGATAGGGAGAGTACCATTCCAATCGTACTCTATGAAGCTGAAGTTACCTGAAAGAAAAAACCAAACAAGGGTACAACAGAAGAGAGACTAGAAACCATTATCCCTGATGAATGTGGATGCAAAAATACTTGAGACAATGCAAGAAAACTGAATCCAATGACACATCCACATTGATCAAATAGAATTTATACCAGTGATTCAGGACTGTTTTAGCATACAGAGATCAATAAATGTGATGCATAACATCAATAAAATGAGGATTAAATCCATACAATTTCCTCAGTAGATGCAGAGGAAGCATTCGATAAAATATAATATCCTTTTATGGTAAAACAATAAAAATTGGTTATAGAATGAATGTACCTCAGCACAATAGAGCCGACATCACATAGAATGGGGAAAAGCTGGATGTATTTTGACTAAAATCTGCAGCTATCAAGGATCTCCACTGTCACAACTTTAATTCAATACAGCTTTATTTAGAGCCATAAGGCAAGAAAATGTAACTAAAATGATACAAATTGGAAAAGTGGAAACAAAAATATCACTCCAGTTCATAAGATTCTTTACATTGGGAAATAAAAATACCTCCATAACAGACTATTAGAACTTACATGAGAATTCAGCAGTTTCAGGATGAAAAGTGAATACACAAAAATTGATATCACTCATACATATCAACAATTATCTGCCTGAGAAATGACTTTTAAGAATTCTTCCATTCACAAAAGCTACCAAAATTAAATAATGGAATAAATTTAACTAAGGATGTGAAAGATCTCTGCAATAGAATTTTTTTTTAATCAGTGTTTCAAGTATTAGAGGAATTATTATTATTGCAAATGCCCACACTATCCCGAAAATTTACAGATTCTGTGAAATCTCCATCAAAATTTCAAGGAAAGTCCTTACAGAAAAAAAAAAAAACTTAAAATTTAGATAGAAATATAAATGGAATTAAATGACCAAAGCTGTCTTAAATAATAAAAAGTAAGCTATAGGCATCACATAGCAGATTTCAAGACACACTACAGGGTGATTATTATTAAAACACCCTGGTGCTGCCATAAAAGCAGACATGGTAAACCCATGAAACATAATAAGAACACTAGAAATAGCTGCCCATCTACAATCAATTAATACTTGACAAATATGCTAAAATTTTTCAGGTATTGAAAAAATTGGGTTTCTACATGCAGATGTTTGAAACAAGACTCCTACTTTAGTCCCTATACAAAAAATTGACATGAGGCCAGTGCCATGGCTCAATTGGCTAACCCTCCACCTGTGTTGCCAGAACCCCAGGTTCTATTCCCAGTTGGCATGCTGGATTCTGTGCTGGTTGCTTCTTTTCCAGTCCAGCTCTCTGCTGTGGCCCGGGAGGGCAGTGGAGGATGGCCCAGGTGCTTGGTCCCTGCACCCATGTGGGAGACCAGGAGGAGGTGCCTGGCTCCTGGCTTCAGATAAGTGCAATGCCCCAGCCATGGTGAATAGAGGGAAGACCTTTCTCTGTCTCTGTCTGTCTCTCACTGTATAACTCTGCCTGTCAAAAAAATTGACATGAAATAAATCAAAGATTGAAATTTAAGATGTGAAACTCAGAAATTATTACAGGAAAAAATAAAGAAAACGTTGCAGGATATTGGCCTAAGCAAAGATTCTTTTTGTATACAACCCAGAAGAACAGGCAAAAAGAAAACAAAAATAGAGAAATGGGATTATGTCAAGTTTAGGATGCATCTACACTGCAAAGAAAAAAAAGTGAAGAGAAAAATGACAGAATGGAAAAATATTGGCAAACTATGTATCTGATAAATGATTAATATCCTGAATATATAAGGAGCTCAACAAACCAAAAAAACAATACAGATAACAAATGGGCAAAGAATATCAATTGATATTTTTCAAAAGAAGACATATAAATGATCCACAGAAATATGCAAAAATGCTTAGTATCACTAGCCTTCAGGAAAATGCAAAAAAAAAATACAATGAGCTATCATCCCATCTCAGTTAGAATGGCTATAATGCCAAAATCAAAATGTAAAAAATGCTGACAACATTGTAGAGAAAAAGATACCCTAAAACACTATTGGTGGAAAAACAAATTACTATAACTGTTACAGAAAACAGTATAGAGATACATAAAATCTCAAGGTGGATTTACTTTATGATCCAATTATCTGACACAGGAGGATATATCCAAAGAAATGAAAGAAACATATGAAAACTCTAATGTTTACAGAAGCCAAATGCACAACAGAAATCAGAAATGATATAGAAAGGAATTAGTTGTTCATAAACTGAAGGTTGAACAAGAAAAATATATATGCATATAGACACATATATGATAGAATATGACAGCCACAAAATAGAATGAAATCCTAGCATGTGCATCAAAATGGATACAACTGGAGATTTTTATGCTTCTGTTATTTTTAGATATTACTAGAGAAAGAGTATAAAAATTGCATGGATATATTATTTTTATAGTTATAAATATTGCTTTACTGAATTATGCCACGTAGATGAGAATATGCCACTTTTTCCATGTTATGATCATTACAATAAATTCATTTTGTGACATTAATTCATTTGTTTTCAGGCTGACACTGTGGTGTGGCAGGTTAAAGCCCTGGTCTGAAGCACCAGCATCCCATATAGGTGCCAGTTCTAGTCCTAGCTACTCCTCTTCTGATCTAGCTCTCTGCTATGGCCTGGAAAAGCAGTAGAAGATGGCTCAAGTGCTTGGACTGCTGAACCCATGTGGGAGACCTGGAAGAAGCTCCTGGTTCATGGCTTTGGATTGGCATATCTCCAGCTGCTGCAGCAGTCTGGGGAGTGAACTAGCAGATGCAATAAATAAGGAATTAAATGATAGGTTAACTTTGGTGCAAGAATTTCTTGAATCACATGGACAGTTCTTTCATACAAAAACACAGTCTATGAATTTAAGGTTTCTCATATTAATGGTTTTATATATTTTAACAGAAATGAGCATATTTTAATTTCATGTTCCACAGAATATTTGAAACCCCCTCATATTTATTATAATTATTCTTGCACCAAAATTAACCTATCATTTAATTCCTTATTTATTGCTTGATATTTCTTGATGTAGCTCTAATTGAAATTAATTTCATATATACTTCAGAGATACTTCATTTTCCTTATGTGAAACAATTTAAAGTATATATTAATCACTAATTTAAGGAAAATACTGCTTTCTGTTTGCTCCATGTACCATGCCAAAATATCAATTCAGTTATTTCCGTATTTTTTTAATAAAATGATTCCAAAGTTCATAATCTTAGCTGTGATACTAATTTAAATATTTCAACACCCCTTAAACTGATACACTAAGTGAAATGTTTTTTTTGAATTTATTTTTTGTTGCTTATAATTATGCATATCTATGGGTTACAGTGTGAAATTTTAATCCTTGAAAACAATGTCTATGATCAAATCAGAATAAACAACATTTTCCCTTCTCTGGTATTACACTTTGTGATCAAGCCTTGTAAAACCTTTCTTCTTTTTGCTCATAAAATATAGAATACTTTATGATGGACTATAGTCACCCCATCATTCTACATAAGACTAGCAACTCATACCTATAATCTAACTCATAACTGGTGCCAATTATCCAAGTAGATTTATATACCAGATTTCAAGACATACTGCAGGGCAGTTATAATTAAAACACCATGGTACTAGTACAAAAACAGATGGGTAGACCAACAGAACAGAATAGAAAAATCAGAAATCAATCCAAGCATTTACAACCAACTTGTATTCAACTGAGGAGCTAAAATCAGTGCCTGGAGCTAGGACAGTCTTTTCAACAACTGGTGCTGGGAAAACTGGATTTCCATATGCAGCAGTATAAAGACCCCTGCCTTACACATTACAAAAAAGGCCACTCAAAATGCATTAGTAACCTAAATCTATGATCCTACACCATCAAATTATTAGAGGGCATTGGATAAACCCTGCAAGACATTGGCATAGGCAAAGACTTCTTAGAAAAGACCTCAGAGGCACAGGCTATCAAAGCAAAAATTAACAAATGCAAGTTTATCAAATTGAGAAGCTCCTATACTAGAAAAGAATCATCCAGAAAACTGAAGTGGAAACCAACAGAATGGGAGAAATTAGTTGCAGACTATGTAAGTGATAAAGGATTAATAAATAGAATATATAAAGGGATCAAGAAACTCAAAAACAACAAAACTGACAACCCAGTGAAGAAATGAGCAAAGTTCTTAAGTAGATATTTTTCAAAAGAGGAAACCCTAATGATCAGTAGACACTGGAAAAAATATGCAGAATCACTAGCCATTAGGGAAATGCAAATCAAAACTACAATGAGGTTTCACCCTATTAGAATGGATTTCATAAAGAAATCAACAAACAACAAATGCTGGTGAGGATGTGGGGCAAAATATACCCCAATGCACTCTTGGTGGGAATGTAAACTGGAAAAGCCACTAAGAAAGACAGCATGGAATACCCAAGAGGTCTCAATATAGAACTACTATATAACTGGGGAGCAGAGCCAAGATGGCGGATAGTGAGGATGTGCACTGATAGTTTGGGAAAGTTTAGTTTCATAAAAGTGGAATTACTATAGCCTCATGAAAATACTCAAGAAAAAAACTGCAGAGGAAAAACATCCGGATCTAGTGGATGTGACACAGAGGACCTACAGGGAGCCCACCACGTGGAAGTCCAGCTGCAGGACCCGAGCCAGAGAATCTCACCAGCATAGGAACTAGAGGTAAGACAAAAAACTCAGAAACCCGAGACACTGGAGGGGAAAGGAAGAGGCCTCTCTCTCCACTCACCTAAAAAAGTCGAGCAAAACAAAGAGCAGAGGCCCTTTTACTTATGTAAAGCAGCAATGAGTACACAAACTCAGTAACTTTGGGACTGGTCAAAACTTGAGAACACATTGAGGGCTGCATAAACTCTTTGTGTGGGCCCAGGGGTAGATCAAACAAATATTCACAGAGGTCAGATTTCAACTACCCTCAATTCCACTCAGCTGTGCAGAATTACTTCCCAAGTGAGTCAAAGAAAAAAAGAGAGAGAGAGAGAGAGATCCAGCAAGGAGCAAGAGAGAGAACAATCTGGGTGAGTCAATTTTTGCACAGCCTTAAACCTGAAGAATCAAGCAGAGCTCTCTAGCCACACCTATCACAGCCTCTAAGGATCCATCAAAGCAGACAGCCCACTGAGAGGCATAGTATAACAAGAAAAAAACACCACAGCAAAAAAAAAAAAAAAAACATAAATTATCTCCAACAAGCCAAACAACAAACATAGAAGCTGAGGTAACAAGAGGAAGGAAGACACTATGATGCCCCCAAATGAACAAGTCACCCCAATGCAAGATTATGAAGATGAAGAGATAGAGGAAATGCAAGAAGCAGATCTCAAAAAATTGATAAGAACATTAAGAAGTTCTCAACAACAAATTCTTGAACTACAGAAATCCTTAATGGATGTAGTGGAATGAGAAGGCCATGCCAAGGTGGCCACTGGCAAGCGAGCGTCAGTTAGTCAGGAATGGCTTTGAAACTGCCTAGCAACAGGCTGTGATTGGATGGCTCTGGAAACTGCCTGGCGACAGGCTGTGATTGGATGGCTCTGGAAACTGCCTGGCGACAGGCTGTGATTGGATGGCTCTGGAAACTGCCTGGCAACAGGCTGTGATTGGTTGGGGTATAGACCGCCCCTTGACCAGATTGGCTGGTCTGGGCTATATAAGCTGTTGTACCAACTGTAATAAACGAGTCTGCAGGCTGCTCGCCTCAAACCTGCTCTCACCGGACTCCCGGGGTCTGTGTGTTGACTCCGCGCCTCTTGCCCCCACCACGCTGCTCTTCTCAGAAACGAACCCACTGCTACATTGTAGAGAATTCAACGGCAACATCTGGTGCCCCAACGTGACTGAGGAAGAAACAGCGTGTCGGACTAGGCGAGGTCCCCCCTGGATTTCGGCAAGTAGGCCCCTCGGTGTTTTGTGTGCTGTTCGGTTCTGTGAGGGTGAGCACAGAACCCCCTCCTACGCCCCTTTCCTTGTACTTGTCCTCGGTCTAAGTGACCCCAGGTTAGCACACACCGCCCTGAAGCGTACGTCGCTTCTCGGCTCCTCCTTTTACTTTCGGTTCGCCCGGTGAATTCACATAAGGGACTGATCATCCCAGAATTCGGAACCAAGTCATCTTCCCTCACTCGAGACAGGTGACGCTCCAGAGACACCGTGTGGGCATACGGCCTTGACCTAACGAATCAAGGAAGTCCCCCACTAAGCACAAGACATACGTACGATCTGATACACCACTGTCTGTTTGTCTAGCATAGGGAAACCTCCTACAAAATGCCATCCACAGTTGAGGTGCTAGGAATTTGCTTTGTTATGGTAGCAGTGCTATACGTGTCTTTCCTATGGCTAGAGTTGGCGTACCGTGCCGCTCTTAAGTGCTCAGACATGGGAAAGATACCCCCCTCTCAGAATCCTGTGCGGATTATCAAAGATCGTGAATCTGTGAGTGATAGGAGCCTGACACTCCAGGTCCCTGTCTCACAGACAACGGTTGCTGACTTCGGGAGAAAGAACTCCGACAGTGAAAAAAACAACGTAGCAAACAAGGTAGCAATGCCTAGGCAGCCACCCCCCACATATGCCTGGGATGAACTAAGAGGACCTTTACACAATAACTCTTGCAATGTCATCCCATTAGCACCCAGTGAGGATCCCCACATTTGTGGCAGTCCTCGGGCACCCCAAGCTCTCAGGGCAGCCGCTAGATCCCATGCCATCAGCATGTTTGCTGCTAATGTTGAAGTGTACGCAAAATTCAGGCCCTGGATTCCAACGCCTGTAAAAAGGCTTCTATTAACCAAGGGTCGAGGATATGCTTGTGTCTTTCCAGAGAATGCAGAACAGCCCATTTGGGTACCAGCCAGAAACATCAAGCCTGCAACTGACAGCCAACCTGAGCCAGCTGAACAAGACCAAGACTCCGCCTTGTTAGCAGATGCTCCTGCCCTATCATCCTACCCTAAGAAACTGTCCATAGCCACATCTGTTACCATTGTGTACCCCACTAGCTCTGGTCAGCCACTCCAATGGCCCACAGCCTGTGTGCGGTCATGCCATTCCTGATAACCGTTATTCCTCATTCCTACCCCTATCTGAGCAAGCAATCCTGTGGTCTCTCGATTTGAGCGCTGGTTAGTCAATGACGGGTAAGATCCCCTGGGGGACAACCTAAGACAGGCACAGCTGCGTACGGAGACCACATGGAAACGGGGTCAACAATGGTATGGCCAAGAATCATGCCTCCCGTTGCTCAAAAAATAAAAACGAAAAGGGGGAAATGTAGTGGAATGAGAAGGCCATGCCAAGGTGGCCACTGGCAAGCGAGCGTCAGTTAGTCAGGAATGGCTTTGAAACTGCCTAGCAACAGGCTGTGATTGGATGGCTCTGGAAACTGCCTGGTGACAGGCTGTGATTGGATGGCTCTGGAAACTGCCTGGCAACAGGCTGTGATTGGTTGGGGTATAGACCGCCCCTTGACCAGAATGGCTGGTCTTGGCTATATAAGCTGTTGTACCAACTGTAATAAACAAGTCTGCAGGCTGCTCGCCTCAAGCCTGCTCTCACCAGACTCCCGGGGTCTGTGTGTTGACTCCGCGCCTCTTGCCCCCACCACGCTGCTCTTCTCAGAAACGAACCCACTGCAACATTGTAGAGAATTCAACGACAACAAATGGACAAGATAGAAAATCTCTCGTGAAAATGAAATATTAAGGTGGAATCAAAATGAAATGAAACAACTAGTAGAACATGAAACTGTGAAAGTGACAAGAAACCATAATGAAATGAAGAACTCAATAGATCAAATGACAAACACATTAGAGAGCCTTAAAAACAGAATGGGTGAAGCAGAAGAGAGAATATCGGACTTAGAAGACAGAGAACAGGAAAGGAAACAGGCAAATCAAAGAAAAGAAGAAGAAATCAGAAATCTAAAAAATACTGACAGGAATCTACAGGATACTCTTAAAAAACACAACATTCAGGTTCTAGGAGTTCCTGAAGGCATGGAGAGGGAGAAAGGATTAGAAGGCCTTTTTAGTGAGATACTAGCAGAAAATTTCTCATGTTTGGAGAAGGACAGAGACATTCAAGTACCGGAAGCTTATAGAAACCCTAATAAATATGACCAAAAGAGGTCCTCACCATGACACGTCATAATCAAACTCACCACAGTG
Source organism: Lepus europaeus (assembly GCF_033115175.1). Lineage (NCBI taxonomy): Eukaryota > Metazoa > Chordata > Mammalia > Lagomorpha > Leporidae > Lepus > Lepus europaeus. Next base: position 25,092,750 of record NC_084851.1, on the reverse strand, counting down.
AAACATAAAGAAAAGATGCTAAAATGTGCAAGAGAGAAAAGCCAGATTACTCTCAGAGGATCTCCAATTAGACTCACAGCTGACTTCTATTCAGAAACCCTATAAGCTAGGAGAGAATGTTGAGATATAGCCCTGGTACTAAGAGAGAAAAACTGCCAGCCCAGAATATTATATCCTGCAAAGCTCTCATTTGTGAATGAAGGTGAAATAAAGACCTTTCACAGCAAACAGAAATTGAAAGAATTTGTTGCCACTCGTCCAGCCCTGCAAAAGATGCTTAAAGATGTTACATACAGAAACACAGAAACACGGTCACCAATATGAAAGAAGGTAAAGGTAGGAAACCTCACACCAAAAGATCACAGGAATCTCAAACCATATATTAGAAAGTATCTTTGGCTAATGGCAGGGCAAAGTTACTCCTTCTCAATAGTCACATTAAATGTTAATGGCTTGAACTGTCCAGTTAAAAGACACCGATTGGCTGATTGGGTTAAGGAACAAAACCCATCTATTTGCTGCTTAGAAGAAACTCATATTTCCAACAATGATGCATACAGACTGAAAGTGAAAGGCTGGAAAATATATACCATGCCACAGAAATGAATAAAGAGTGGGTGTAGCCATCTTAATATCAGACACCATAAACTTTACCACAAAAACTGATAGGAGAGACAAAGAGGAGCACTATATAATGATTAAGGGATCCATCCAACAGGAAGATATAATGATTGTCAATGTATATCCACCTAATTACAGGGCACCAGCTTATTTAAAAGACTTGTTAAGGGACTTAAGGCAGACTTAGACACCAAGACAATAGTTCTGGGGGACATCAATACTTCACTCTCAGAGATAGATCGACAGGACAGAAGATCAACAAGGAGACAGTAGATTTAAAGGACACTATAGCCCAAATGGATCTAACAGATATCTACAAAACATTTCATCCTACATCGAAAGAGTTTACATTCTTCTCAGCAGTACATGGAACCTTCTCTAGGATTGACCACATACTAGGCCATAAAGCAAGTCTCAGCAAATTCAAAAGAATTAGAATCATACCATGCAGCTCCTCAGACCACAAAGGAATGCGATTGGAAATTAGAAACTCAGGAATCCCTAGAGCATGTGCAAACCCATGGAGATTGAACAACATGCTCCTGAATGAACAATGGGTCATAGAAGAAATTAAAAGAATCAATATCATCAAAATGTCTATTCTCCCAAAAGCAATTTATACATTCAATGCAATACCGATTAAGATACCAAAGACATTCTTCTCAGATCTGGAAAAAATGATGCTGAAATTCATATGGAGACACAGAAGACCTCAAATAACCAAAGCAATCTTGTACAACAAAAACAAAGCTGGAAGCATCACAATACCAGATTTGAGGACATACTACAGGGCAGTTGTTATCAAAACAGCATGGTACTGGTACAGAAACAAATGGATAGACAAATGGAACAGAATAGAAACACCAGAAATTATTCCAAACATCTACAGCCAACTTATATTTGATCAAAGATCCAAAACTAATCCCTGGAATAAGGACAGTCTATTCAATAAATGGTGCTGGGAAAATTGGATTTCCACATGCAGAAGCTTGAAGCAAGACCCATACCTTTCACCTTACACAAAAATTCACTCAACATGGATTAAAGACTTAAATCTACGACCCCAAACCATCGAATTAATAGAGAGCATTGGAGAAACCCTGCAAGATATAGGTACAGGCAAGGACTTCTTGGAAAATACCCCAGGAGCAGTCAAAGCCAAAATTAACATCTGGGATTGCATTAAATTGAGAAGTTTCTGTACTTCAAAAGTAAAGAGGCAACCGACAGAATGGGAAGAAATATTTGCAAACTATACTACAGATAAAGGGTTGATAACCAGAATCTATAAAGAACTCAAGAAACTCCACAACAACAAAACAAACAACCCACTTAAGAGATGGGCCAAGGACCTCAATAGACATTTTTTGAAAGAGGAAATCCAAATGGCCAACAGGCACATGAAACAATGTTCAAGATCACTAACAATCAGAGAAATGAAAACCAAAACCACAATGAGGTTTCACCTCACCCTGGTGAGAATGGCTCACATTCAGAAATCTACCAACAACAGATGCTGGAGAGGATGTGGGGAAAAAGGGACACTAACCCACTGTTGGTGTGAATGCAAACTGGTTCAGCCACTATGGAAGTCAGTCTGGAGATTCCTCAGAAACCTGAACATAACCCTACCATACAACCCAGCCATCCCACTCCTTGGAATTTACCCAAAGGAAATTAATTTGGCTAATAAAAAAGCTATCTGCACATTAATGTTTATTGCAGCTCAATTCACAATAGCTAAGACCCGGAACCAACCCAAATGCCCATCAACAGTAGACTGGATAAAGAAATTATGGGACATGTACTCCATAGAATACTATACAGCAGTAAGAAACAATGAAACCTGGTCATTTGCAACAAGATGGAGGAATCTGGAAAACATCATGCTGAGTGAATTAAGCCAGTCCCAAAGAGAAAAATATCATTTGTTTTCCCTGATCGGTTACAACTGAGCACCCAAGGGGAAATCTGTGGAAGTGAAATGGACACTGTAAGAAACAATGACCTGATCAGCTCTTGTCCTGACTCTAGATGTACAATGTAATACTTTTTCCTTCTTAGTATTCGTTGTTGTTGTTGTAGTTGTTGTTCTAGGACTAGTGGTTGAACTCTGTAGTTAACACACAATTATTCTTAGGTGTTTAAATTTTAACTGAAAAGTGATTCCTGTTAAATTTAAGAGTGGAAAAAGAGAGGGAGGAGATGTACAATTTGGGACATGCTTAATAGGACTTGCCCCAAATGGTGGAGTTAGAAATGTGCCAGGGGATTCCAATACAACCCCATCAAGGTGGCATGTACCGATGCCATCTCACTAGTCCAAGTGATCAATTTCAGTTCACAATTTATAGACTCATAGAATGGCAGATGTCCTAAACAACACTCTGGCCTCAGAATCAGCCCTCAACGCATTCGGATCTGGCAGAAGAGCCCATGAGAGTATAGCAGGCATGGAAAGCCAAGATATCATGGAAAAAAATAAAAAGACCTAAATGAATGATCTCTGTGAGTGAGATCCCAGTGGAAAGAACGGGGCCATCAAAGAAGGAGGTACCTTTCTCTGAAGGGAGAAGAGAACTTCCACTTTGACTATGACCCTATCGGAACAAGATCAAAGTCAGCGAACTCTAAAGGTTTCCATAGCCCTGGAACTCATAACTAGAGCCTAGGGAGATTACTGATGCCATGAACAGGAATGTCAAATTGTTAAGTCAGCAACAGGAGTCACTGTGTACTTACATCCCATGTGGGATCTGTCCTTAATGTGTTGTCTAATGTGCAGTGATGCTATAAGTAGTACTGAAACAGTATTTTTACACTTTGTGTTTCTGCGTGGGTACAAACTGATGAAATCTTTAATAATTATATACTGAATCGATCTTCTGTGTATAAAGAGAATTGGAAATGAAAAAAAAAAAAAACCTGGTGTTAAATTGGAAATGGCATAGAAAATTAATTAGTTTTTTTAAAAAAATATTATGTAGGATCTCTGTCTTTAATGTGCTGTACACTGTTATTTAATGCTATAACTAGTACTCCAACAGTATTTTTTTTCATTTTGCGTTGCTATATGGGGGCATACTGTTGAAATCTTTACCTAATATATACTAAAGTGATTTTCTGTATATAAAGATAATTGAAAATGAATCTTGATGTGAATGGAAGGGGAGAGGGAGCGGGAAAGGGGAGTGTTGCAGGTGGGGGGGAAGTTATAGGAGGGGGGAAGCCATTGTAACCCATAAGCTCTACTTTGGAAATTTGTATTCATTAAATATAGGTTTAATGAATAAAAAAGAGGCTTCCATAGCCTTGGCAACTCATGACAATAGCCTAGGGAGATTTTGATGCCATAAACAAGCATGTCAATTGTTAAGTCAACAACAGGAGTCACTGTGCACTTACTCCCCATGTAGGATCTCTGTCCTTAATGTGTTGTCCAATGTGATTTAATGCTATAACTAGTACTCAAAAAGTATAACTTGTACTCAAACTTTGTATTTCTATGTGGGTGCAAACTTTTGAAAGCTTTACTTAATATATGTTAAATTGATCTTTCTATGTAAAGAGAATTGAAAATGAATCTTGATATGAATGGAAGGGAAGAGGGAGCGGGAGAGGTGAGAATTGTGGGTGGGAGGGAAGTTATGGAGGAAAAAGCCATTGTAACCCATAAGCTGTACTTTGGAAATTTATATTGATTAAATAAAAGTTTAAAAAAGTGTAAAAAAAGAACTACTATATAACTCAGCCATCCCACTCCTTGGAATTTATTGAAGGGAAATGAAGCCAATATATGAAAGAGTTATCTGCACCTCCATGTTCATTGCAGCTTAATTCACAGTAGCTAAGACACAGAGTCAACCCAAATGCCATTCACTGAAAACTGGAAAAAAAAATATGGGGTATGTACACTATGGAGTACTACACAGCAGTAGAAAAAAATGAAATCCAGTCATTTACAACAAAATAGATGAATCTGGAAAACATTATACTTAGTGAAATAAGCTAGTCCCAAAAGGACAAATATTACATGTTCTCCTTGACTTGTTATAATTAATAGAGTACCTGAAAGACAATCTGTAGAAGTGAAATTAACACTGAGAAGCAATGACTTGAACAGCCCTTGTCTTGACAGTGGAGGAACATTTTTTAATATTTGTTGAACTCTTGTGTATAAAATTAGTTGAAAATAGATAACATAGGAGTTGGAATAAGAGAGGGAGGAGGAAGAGTATTTTTGGGAGTATGGGTGGGAGGACAGGCATGGTGGGAAGAATCATCACATAAAGATGTAATTATGAAGTGTATGAAGTTTGTAACTGTAATGCTATATAGTTCTTCATACATTCCTACCAACTTACTTCTAAGGATATAGTTAAAAAGCTTTCCATGGGACTCCAAATCCCCTTAAGGTAGGTGGTGAAAATACCATCTTAAGTGGTAAAGTAATCATATGAACAGGATTAAGGGTCTGATAATAATCAGAGAATTAAAAAGAAGTGAGTGATCCAACATGGGACGCAGTTCACATAGCAGACTCATAGAATAACAATCACTTTAAATAGTACTCTGACCTCATTTTCAGCCCTTAAGTCATTCTGGTTGGTTGAAAAGCATGCAAGAGCATTTCAGGCCTTGAATGCCAAGACACTGTGGCAATATATGCCCTACATGAAGCACCTCGGTGGCTGAGACCCAGCAGTGGAAAGTGGTCATCAAAGAAGGAGGTACTTTTTTCTGAAGGGAGGAGAGAACTTCCACTTTGTTTCTGGCCTTATCTAAACAGTGGTGGAGTCTGAATTCAAAAGGCTTCCATATCCTAGTCAGCTCACGTCAAGAGCTTTGAGTGATCACTGGCATCATATTTGAGTGTTAATTATTACATTAAAAACAAGAGTTACTATGCAACAACTTCCTATGCAGGACCTCTGTCCTCAACGTGCTGTATTATAACTAAGTCCAAGTGTTCACAGAAGATGTATCATTTTTGGGTGCTTCTTTAATGTTGATTAAGTTTCTAAAAAAAGGAGATGAAATTAACTTCAAGATGTGATGACTTTGAACAGCCCTTGTCATGAATGTTGAGGAACCTTTTTAAAGTTTTTTTGGATGTGCAAATTGTTGAACTTTTTACTTAGTATACAGTTATTCTTTAGTTTATAAAGTTAATCAAAAATGGGTCTCAATGGATAATGGTACTGGGGATAGGAGAGCGAAGAGGAGGAGGGGTGGGAGAGTGGGTGAGAGAGCAGAAATGTTGGGAAGAATCACTATATTCCTAAAGATGTACTTATAAAATGGATTAAGTTTGTATTGCTTAAATAAAAGTTTTCCTGGGGGGGGGCAGTATGTGGAATTAATCAGTTTGAAAAAAAAGATACACAAAGCAAGAGGCAGGGAAAGATACTGTCTTCCATTAAACACTTCACAAATGACTAAACCAGCCATGGCTGTACCAGACCTCAACAATGATGTAGATGTGACACCAAACACACAGGTGACAAAAATGAACACAAAGAAGTAGGGCTGGAAAAAAAAAACCTACTACATACTAATACATACTACATATACATACTACTAATACATACTACAAAAGAAAAGCTAAAAATAGAAAGCAAAAATACTGGCAAACAGTATGATTAAGAGAATAACACAACTTAAGGGGAGCAGCAAGATGGTGGAATAGGAAGCAAGTACACTGATAGTCTGGGAAGAGACTGTTTAATAAAAGTGGAGATACTGCAGGTTCAAGGAAGAGTAGGGGAGGAAACAGCACAGGAAACTCTTCCGGAACTAGTGATTCACAGTGGACCTGCATGGAGAGTGAGGGAGCCCAAGTTTGGGACACCAGTGGCAGACTCAATGTACCACTACTGGAATGTGAGCTGTGTGGAATTACTTCATTTTTGAATCAAAAAAATAAAAAAAATAAAAAGAGAGAGATTTACCATGCCTAACCTGGGAGTATCACCTTTGGCACAACCTCAACCCTGAGGAACCAAACAGAGCTCTCAGGCCACACTCATCTCAAGCCTCTAAGGCTCCGTCGAAAGCAGACAGTCCACTTAATCTAGAGCCATAGTATAACAAGAAAAAACACAATAGTGAAAAAACCAAATATGTCCAACAAGCCAAACAACAAATGCAAAAACCGAGGTAACAAGAACAAGGAAGACACTATAACGCCCCCAAATGAAAAAGACACCCCAACTCAAGATTATGAAGATGATGAGATAGAAGAAATGCAAGAAGCAGATCTCAAAAAATTGATAAAAACATTAAGAAGTTCTGAAAAACAAATTCTTGAACTACAGAAATCCTTCATGGACAAGATAGAAAATCTTTCTCGTGAAAATGAGATATTAAGGAGGAATCAAAATGAAATGAAACAACTAGTAGAACAAGAAACTGTGATAGTGACGAGAAATCATAATGAAATGAAGAATTCAATAGATCAAATGACAAACACATTAGAGAGCCTTAAAAACAGAATGGGTGAAGCAGAAGAGAGAATATCAGACTTAGAAGACAGAGAACAGGAAAGGAAACAGGCAAACCAAAGAAAAGAAGAGGAAATTAGAAATCAAAAAATATTGTTGGGAATCTACAGGATACTATTAAAAACCTAACATTTGGGTTCGAGGAGTTCCTGAAGGCATGGAGAGGGAGAAAGGATTAGAAGGCCTTTTTAGTGAGAAACTAGCAGAAAATTTCCCAGGTTTGGAGAAGGACAGAGGCATCTTAGTACAAGAAGCTCATAGAACCCCTAATAACCATGACCAAAAGAGATCCTCACCACGGCATGTTGTAATCAAACTCACCACAGTGAAACACAAAGAAAAGATCCTAGAATGTGCAAGAGAGAAATGCCAGATTACTCTCAGAGGATCTCCAATTAGACTCACAGCTGACTTCTCATCAGAAACCCTACAAGCTAGAAGGAAATGGCGAGAAATAGCCCAGGTACTAAGAGAGAAAAACTGCCAGCCCAGAATATTATATCCTACAAAGCTCTCATTTTTGAATGAAGGTGAAATTAAGACTTTTCATAGTAAAAAGAAACTGAAAGAATTTGTTGCCACTCATCCTGCCCTGCAAAAGATGCTTAAAGATGTGTTACACACAGAAACACAGAAACATGGTCATCAATATGAAAGAAGATAAAGGAAGGAAACCTCACAGCAAAAGATCACAGGAAGCTCAATTTCTCTTTGACATAGAATTAAAACCTGATGCTCTGTTAAAGCAATGTGTTAAAGTAATCTATTATGTTCTCTTGATGTCTGTTAAATTCTAATCGTTCAAAAACAGCTGAATTTTTATTAAGAGCTATGGGTTAATTAAATATGTGCTTATTTTCAAAGATTTGAATAATCACCTTGTAACAATGATCAAATTTGGTCTATGTTATGTCATGATTTTAAGGAATCTAATTTCAACCAGATATTTTGGATTTTGAGCCTTCTTGGCATTCTTGACAGGCATTCAAAAAATCAAAGTTTCAAACAATCTGGACTCTAAAATTGCCAGTAAATCTTGGACTTTGGTTTTTCCAGTTTGGACTCAACGGAAAAAATTGAAGGACCTATGTCTCTCATCTTATAGAGACACCAACTAATCAGGCTATTTGGATTATATTAGAAGTACTGTCAAGATGAGACGTGGTGCCAAATTTCAAGTTTCTATAATGGAAAATGCTATTAATACAAATGTTTGAGAATTAAAAAGTCTAATGATCTTGTGTTACTAGACATGATACTTATTTTAATGAGAAAGCCCCGGAAGCCTAAAGCGTTACATACTTGTAAAATCCTACAGGTGCTTTCAAAAGTACTGTGAAGTAAGCAAGTGCCTCTTGTTGGTTGATGAGTTTATAATTTTAAATATGGCAACCTAAAGTATTTTGTCATCCACAGTTATATATGATTTGCTGCTCATAAAACTAAAGTGTTGTTGGTTCTGTGTTTAGCTGTTCTTCTATAGATTCCTATGGACATTTTTCAGCCACTTCTATTGTATTCAGTACTTTGGGATGGATCTGAAACAGATGAAGCCAATAATGTATTAACAGTACCAACTGAGAGAAAGTATGGTTCACTGAGGTTACTAAAAACAAAAAGCAATTCAAATCAATTGACAATCTACAAAAAGAGTTAAAGATTTTAAAAGCTATTATAAAAATTGCTATATTGGTCTATTATGTTATGTTATATGTGTGTACATATTGTATGGGAATGCAACTTTTAAATTATATTCATATGATGATGTGTGTTTATAAAACAAAGCCATGATTTTTTTTCCAGAGCTGATATTCCAGTTTACATTCCAACCTGTATTTTGAGAGAGGTCTAGTCACTTCAAATTCTTGCTACCACTTTATATTATAAGCATAAACTTCAGATTGTGACAGTATCTCATTATGTCCTTAATTTGTATTTCCACAAAGGCTAATGAACTTGTTTATTTTTCATGTATTTACTTCCTATATGTGTATACCTACCACTTTGGAAAATTTTTTGTAACACTGTAAATGCATACTGAAACATTCAGCTATCATTTATGTACACAATTGTTTCTTATTGCAGTCAGCTGTTTTTATATGTGCAAATGTTGAATCTCTGTCCTTTTATAGATATGTAAAGTAATTATATATTGGTTGTCAATTGGTCTTTTTGTCATTATGAAATGTTATTTTTTATCCCTAGCAATATGCCATGTCCTGAAATCTATGTTGCTTCTTATCAATATAGTCAGTCTAGTTTACTATGATTAGTGTTTGCAATGTATTCTTTTTCTTTTAACTTGTCTGAGTACTGATATTTAATTTAATTTTCATTTTTTAAATTTATTTATTTTTATTTTTTGACAGGCAGAGTGGACAGTGAGAGAGAGAGAGAGAGAAAGGTCTTCCTTTTGCCATTGGTTCACCCTCTAATGGCCGCCGCGGTAGGCGCGCTGCGGCCGGCGCACTGCGCTGATCCGATGACAGGAGCCAGGTGCTTCTCCTGGTCTCCCATGGGGTGCAGGGCCCAAGCACTTGGGCCATCCTCCACTGCACTCCCTGGCCACAACAGAGAGCTGCCCTGGAAGAGGGGCAACCGGAACAGGATCGGTGCCCCGACTGGGACTAGAACCCGGTGTGCCAGCGCCGCAAGGCGGAGGATTAGCCTAGTGAACCATGGCACTGGCCATTTCTTTTAGAAATTTAGCTTCTTTAGCATATAGTTGGAGTGACTTTTTTCTTCAGTATAAAAAGTGATTTAATTTGAATATTTATAGCCTTTATAGTTAATGTAATATTAGGTCAGTAAGACTTTCAGTGTTTCATTGTACTGCATATTTGTTGTTTGTTCTTGCTTACAAAGCTTTCTTTCTTGCTTCAGCTAATTGAGCTTATTTGTTCATTGAGGATATGTTTTGTCCTAGCTATTTGTTTATGTGCTTTAGCCCTTTATTCTTTTTAAAATATGACTTTCTATGGATTAATATAACTACATTTACCTTATCTCAGTCTATTTGTTAAACATTTTTATTTATGGGCATGCAGGGATGGAGATGAGAGTGAGAGCTAGAGTGAGAGCAAGAGAATGAGAAAGAGTGCGTGTGTGAGAGTGAGAGGGAGAGAGAGAGGGAGACATCTCCCATCAGTGGGCTTCTCTCTCAAATACCAAAAATGCTCATGGTTGGGCAAATTCCAAAGTGGTAACTGGACTGAAATCCAGATCTCCCACATTAGTGGCATGGGCCCATCAATTTGAGACATCACCTGTTGCTGCCTAAGGTTGTACACCAGCTGGAAACTGGTATCAGAACTCAAAGTAGGATTCAAACCATTATGTTAGGGGGAGGGAGGGAGGGAGGGAGGGTGGGAGAATTTAGCAGAGTTTGGTACCAAGATATCAGACATTTTAAAATCACATTTTGAATATGTGATATTAATTTGTATTTAAAAGCATTTTAGATAAATAATGAACTTTTTTAACAGATTCAATTTATTTGCAAGTCAGAGTCACAGAGAGAGGGAGGCAGAGAGAAGGAGATCCTCCATTCATTTGTCTACTGCCCAAATAGATCCAGTGGCCTGGTCTAAGCCAGACCAAAGTGAAATGCATGGAGCTTCATCCAGGTCTCTCACATGGTCAGCAGGGATCCAAGCACATAGGTCATCTTTCATTGTTTCCACAGCCACACTTTCAGGAAGCTGGATCAGAAGTGGAGATGCTGCCCTCAAACTGGCACTAATTTTATGCCAGCATCAGATGCCCTGGCTTTATCTTCTGATCCACAGCAATGGCCCTAAACCACAAGTCATATATTTCAAAATTAAACTCTAGAAATGATTAAGAATCTACAAATACTGTCTATCCCTCTTTGTCACTCTGCCTTCAAATAAATAAATCTGAAATTTATTTATCACAGTGCAATAAGCTGCCACCTGCAAATCCCAGATAATTCACTTTTATTCCAGCTCCTCTTTAAGGAACCTTGAAAAGCAGTGGAAGATGACTGAAGTACTTGGGGCACTGTCACCCTGTGGGTGACTCATATCATTGAATTCCTGACTCCTGGATTCCACCTAACACAACCCCAGTGTTGCAGCCATTTGGGAGTGAACCAATGGTTGGTAGATCACTTTCCCTCCCTCATTCCTCCTCCATCCCTGTCATCCTGCTTTTCAACTAAATAAAATAAATCTTATTAAAAAGATGGCATTGGGCCGGCACCGCGGCTCAATAGGCTAATCCTCCGCCTTGCGGCGCTGGCACACCGGGTTCTAGTCCCGGTCAGGGCACCGATCCTGTCCCGGTTGCCCCTCTTCCAGGCCAGCTCTCTGCTGTGGCCAGGGAGTGCAGTGGAGGATGGCCCAAGTGCTTGGGCCCTGCACCCCATGGGAGACCAGGAGAAGCACCTGGCTCCTGCCATCTGATCAGCGCGATGCGCTAGCCGCAGTGCGCTACCGCAGCGGCCATTGGAGGGTGAACCAACGGCAAAAGGAAGCCCTTTCTCTCTCTCTCTCTCTCTCACTGTCCACTCTGCCTGTCAAAAATAATTAAAAAAAAATAAATAAAAAACATTTTCTACTACATATTAAGCCACTAAGAACAAGATAGTAGCAGTAGTAGTAAATCAAAATATAGAAATTAACTAAGCAATAGACCATAAGCTATAAATTAAGAAGAGATCTAATCTCAAATTGCTATGTTCAACAGAATAATCTCATTTTTTCTCAGCACTGACTTTATCATGAATAAGATATTTTTAAATTATGTTAAAATGAATATAAATTTTTGTAAAAAATATGGCTTATTGAAAACCCGCTAAAATCTAAATATATATATATATATGTACATATATATATATACATATATATATATAACTCCTAAATTTTTAGTATTTTTCAATTCTTAATTCTAAGTAAGCATCATAATGCACTCAAATGACTGACATGAGGTTGGCACTGTGGCATAGTGGGTAGAGTCACCACCTGCAGTGCCAGCATCCAATATTGGCAATGGATTGAGTCCTGGCTGTTCCAGCTCCAAGCCAGCTCTCTGCTATGGCTTGGAAAACAGTAGAAGATGGTCCAATCCTTGGGGCATCCAAGTGGGAGACTCAGAAGTGTCTCTTGGCTGCTGGATTTGGATCTGTGCAGTCTGGCCATTGCAGCCAATTGGGGAGTGAACCAGCAGATGAAAGACTCTCTCTCTCTCTTTCTATCTCTGCCTCTCCTTCTCTCTCTGTGTAACTCTTTCAAATAAATACATAAATATTAAAAAATCATTTTGGTAATTCTGTTTAAAGCAGTTTTGTTCATCTATTGCCAAAATGAACTTATTCAATTTGTCAGAAAAGAATGTATTACAAATTGAATGAAGAACCAAACCTATCTGTCTCTGCCTCTCTGTAATTCTAACTTTGAAATAAATAAATAACTTTTTTTAAAAAGACTATCATATCTGCTGTTATATATAAATATATGATTTTCCAATACTCATATATATATATATATATATATATATATATGCATACTACATATGAATTAAGGTGCCATATCCAATAAATAAGTTTTAATAGCATTGTGGACAGCTGGAAAATTAAAGTAGTATAGCAATAGCTTTAAGAAAGCATTAAAAAAGTAAGTTAAAGATTTGGAAAATGGTGGAAAGACATTTGTACAAAAAGCAAATTTACTTATTTCTAAAGTTGCAGGTTTTGAATATTTAGAACAGGAAAGCTAAGACTCTCATTGCCAGAATAACTCATACTGTTGCCAGTATAGAATTCATATTCCATCCTAACACAACAATGAATTTGGGGTTATAAGGAAAAATAAATTCACAGATGCAGAAATTTTAAGCAAAACAAAATATAGAAGGTGAATTAGTGTCATCTAAAATACATAAGAAATGTCAGTATTCCACCAGTTCCTGACTATTATAACTTTTCACATATATAGCACAGTAGTTATTCCATCTTCCATAATACTGAAAAGGAAATTTCTAAAAACCAAAGAAAATGATGAAGTAATTTTATAAAATATATTAATGTTACTTGCACACACAGAGACACAGAAAATAAGTACATTTAAATCTTATCATACAGGTCATGGTAGTACAGAATCTGGTGTATTGTGCACAAGATCCTGAATTTACTTACAATCCCAATTCACTTTACATATGAAATTATCTTAAGCTGTCAGAATATTTTACCTGTGTAACATGAAACTTTAGCTTCCTGAACTGCTTCACTATTTTTCTTACTTACCCTCAGTCTCAACAAATACAAGAACATGTCTGTGGAATCATGTGCTTCCTGGGTTTTGAAAGATCAGTTAAATATTGAGTATAGACAGTTGTACAGTAAAGACCAAGAATATCCAAGAAGATCAGAAAAGCCAACTTAGCAAGTGAAAATATTACTAATATGTACCCTGGATTCTCTGTCCCTTAATATGTATATCTTGCCTAAAAAGAGATAAGATTATTACTCGTTTAATATAATAAGGAGAGGAATCCACAATGGTAAAGAAAATTGAGTAAATTAGACCACAGAAGTAGCAAAAAACCCCAGAAAATGCAAATTAGAAAAATGTTATATGCATTCCATTCCCACTTCCTGATGTAGCAATGATGTAGAACACATATAAAACTCAGAACAAAAAAGAAAATTCATGTCATGTTAAGGAAATTTAAAATTGTTCTAGTACAAATGATTAATGGCCAGCGCCGCAGCTCACTAGGCTAATCCTCCACCTTGCGGCACTGGCACATTGGGTTGTAGTCCCGGCCAGGGTGCCGGATTCTGTCCCAGTTGCCCTTCTTCCAGGCCAGCTCTCTGCTGTGGCCAGGGAGTGCAGTGGAGGATGGCCCAAGTGCTTGGGCCCTGCACCCAATGGGAGACCAGGAGAAGCACCTGGCTCCTGCCATCAGATCAGCGTGGTGCGCCGGCCACAGTGCACCAGCCGCGGGGGCCATTGGAGGGTGAACCAATGGCAAAAAAGGAAGGCCTTTCTCTCTGTCTCTCTCTCTCTCACTGTCCACTCTGCCTGTCAAAAAAAAAATTCCAAACTGGGGGAATACATAATTACTATTTTAGAAAACAGAATGGAGAAAGAACATTTAAATGTTACCATGACAACACACAAAAGGAATGGAAAATCATGACCTCAACTAGTATAGTGACAGAATAAAGGATGGAGGAACTATTGCCAATAGAGTTAAGAAGAATCAATTTTGACAGCTGAAAGAATTTGAGTATAAGGAACATGCAGGCACTTAACTTAAAAAGTAAATAGAGAAAAGTCTGGGGAAAGAAAAAAACATGACTTATTAATATATATTAATTAGACATTTATATGTAATCTTAAGGAAACAATAGAAAATGCATAGTTAAAGCCAAGGTAATAACTAAGATCAAGGAAAGGGTAGCAAAATTATACCTTCACATGCTGACTCTTGAGATCCCCATAAATAAATATAAATATAACAGGAAAAGGGTAAGCTACCAGAAGAACATGGCAAATAAAATTACCTTTTTAGATTCTAAAAAGAATGAAAGCAATCACTATCACATTATTTTATAACATTTTATGGAGGAAAAATGCTCAAAGTAGTGATATTTTGAAGAGAAAATTATGATTAGTTTCTCAGTGTTTGAATGACCTTGACTTTATCAAATAGAAAATGCATCAAAATACTTCTACCTCTTAGGAAAAAACTGAAAAATATTCCATTGAAATCATTTGGTTAACTGAACCTATCAAATAGCCAACAAGAGAACATTTAAATCTAGAAGTCTACTAGAATGTCTTTTTGTTTACAGTTTCCCATTATTAGAGAAATACATTTGAAACCAATAAGAAGTAACAGTCAAATTTCAACATACACACACACACACACACAGGCAATTTATAGCTTCAAACAAAATTTATAATCTTAGAATACTTTTTAAAAGCTTTTGAAGTCTCTTAAAAATAATCTTTTTGGTTCTAAGTGTTACCAATGGACATAAAAATGTCCTGAGGAAAGGATACAAATGATAAAATAAATAGAAAGAAAAGAAAAAAAAAGGACAGATGAAACAGAAGGAATGGATTGAGATGAAACCAAAAAAGTAAGCATAAAATACATTTTTAAAAAGCAAGATATGGAATCACTGAGAATGACAACTTAAAATTTTTTTGAAAAATCATTTCTTCTATAAAATCTAAAGTTGTTAGTATGCACCTTTCCAGAATTCCAGAAATTACTTAAAGGCTTGCAGTAACTAGGAGAATGCTTACTCAAAAAGAGGAAGAATTTTGTTGAAAGTAATAAGATTTGGACAGTGGATACTTTTCTGTTCAGATCTTCCTCTCCCCTCCTACTGGTTAGTATAAAATTGCCACCAATAAATTAACATCAAAACTCCAAAGCTCCAAAGTCTGAAACTTTCTGTGTGCTCATCACAAGAAGAAAATCCCAAACTTGATCTCATGTGATTTGCTATGGTCAAAATGCAGGCACAGTAAAAAATATCATATAAAATTACATTAAGGCTATGAGTTTCATGTTTAGACTTGAGTCCCATCTCTCTGATGTTCATTATGAGACCTATACATATTTTAAAACCTAAAAAATAAGAAGTCCAAAATAATTTAGTTCCAGGTTTTTCCCCTAAGGGATACTGAACTTCTATTAAAAACCAGCAAGTACAAACAGAACGGTTGTGCAGCAACATTAACATAGAGCATCCATTATTATTTTTTTTGACAGGCAGAGTTAGACAGTGAGAGAGAGAGAGAAAGAGAGAAAGGTCTTCCTTTTTCCATTGGTTCACCCTCCAATGGCCGCTGCGGCCAGCCGATCTGAAGCCAGGAGCCAGGTGCTGCCTTCTGGTCTCCCATGTGGGTACAAGGCCCAAGCACTTGGGCCATCCTCCACTGCACTCCCAGCCACAGCAGAGAGCAGGACTGGAAGAGGAGCAACCGGACAGAATCCGGCATCCTAACTGGGACTAGAACCTATAGTACTGGTGCCGTAGGTGGAGGATTAGCCTAGTGAGCTGCGGTGCCAGCCTAGAACATCCATTATTTAACCTGTCTGCCTCTTTCCTAGAAATCCCAGTTGGGGGGCCTATCTTTATTACACCTAACTCAAAGCTAGCCTGGTAAGAGCATTTTTTTTTCCTGAGAGAATTTGTTGACAATTAGAAGCAGCAACACTTTAACACTAAGGCTACCAGAAATTATAACATTTGGAAAAAATGTGCAGTGGACAAAAACAAATTTTAAAAGAAAAACTGAAGAATGTAAAGTTGGTAGGGAATGCATTTTTGTACCCACTTACAACTCACATTTTGAGCCTCTAAAACAAAGTGTGCATGAGACATAAGAGTGAGGCAAAGGCTAGTCAATTCACTGGTTCCAAATACTTAGAGAAATTTCTGTTTAATTCTTATTTGACAACTAAATAGAAACTTTGGTAGTCATACATAAAAAAGGCTACAGAATTAGTTCTGGAAAGTCATTAGTCACTAACCAAATAGAAAACCCATGCACACACTCACACACATACACAAACACAAGCTAGCACAAGAGAGAATCTGAGTTCTCATTTTTGTGTTGTATCAACCAATGTCCAGTTTTGAACAGAAATATTATAAAAGACACAGAGATGGAGAAATATAATGAAAGATGCAAGTATGGCCCTTGCACAGGAAAAAGTCAGCCAATGGAAGCTATCCTTGAGGAAGTCAAGACAGACTTCCTAGACAAAGAGTTTAAATCAGTTATTTAAACCATTCACAAAAAACTAAAGAAAAGAATGTCCTAAAATAATAATAAATTATGAGGTTAATGTCTCCATGCTGCTTAGAATATCAATGAAAAGATAGAAACTAAAGGGCATTTCAGGTTTCACAATATGGAGCATAAATATTGATAAATAATAATTAACAGACCAGGCCAGCGCCGAGGCTCACTTGGCTAATTCCTCAGCCTGAGGCGCTGGCACCCTGGGTTCTAATCCCATTTGGGGCACTGGATTCTGTCCCAGTTGTTCCTCTTCCAGACCAGCTCTCTGCTGTGGCCCTGGAAGGCAGTGGAGGATGGCCCAAGTGCTTGGGCCCTGAACCCTGGTGGGAGACCAGGAGGAAGCACCTGGCTCCTGGCTTCTGATTGGTATGGCGTGCAGGCTGTAGCAGCCATTAGGGGCATGAACCAATGGAAAGAAGACCTTTCTCTCTGTCTCTGTCTCTCTCTCACTAACTCTGCCTGTCAAAAAGAAAAGAAAAATTAACAGAGCAAAGGTGACCTATGGAAACTCATCAGAAATAGCAGGATACATATAGTGTCCTAGAAAGGAAAAGAGGCAGAAATAGAATATTTGAAGATATAATGGCTGAAAACTTCCAAATTTAAAGACAAATAAGAATCAAGAAAAAACTTCCAAGTGAGGTAAAGCCAGAGATCCACATTCTAGACGCATATCAATCAACCTACTAAAAAATGCAGAGTCCAGTCATGAAAGCACCCATAACTGCTAATCACAGGAAAGCGATCCTACACTATATTGAGACCTGTTTGGGGCGCCCAGCGCGCCGCCATGTTGGAGCTGCGGAGGCAGCGCGGAGGCGTGGCCTGGGTCCCTCCCCGCGGGGCACTGGTTGGTTGGAGCCTCAGGCCTTGCCCTGCCGCAGAGGTGCGGCCCGTGAGGTGTCAGGGCGGTGGGGCCACACGTTGGACTCTTCCCACACCCGCGTCCTCCACCGGCCTGGCCGAGATCCCCACCCCACTGCCACCCCTTGCCCAGCGACCCCACCCTGGGGCTGCGCTGTCCCGGTCTGGCTAGCACTGCCGTCTCACACATTTCACAGCCGCTGTGAGCCGAGGCTCCCTTTTGTGATTTAGGGCTCCAGGGATGCGGACTCCCAGCCCGAGGGCCCCGGTCTACCGCAGTCCCTGGTCGGCCTCGATGGTGCTCTCCACCCTGTCTCCCACCTGCTTTCCCAGCTAGTCCCAGGGCATGTGTGAAGAGAAGTTAGAGCCCCTGCTGTAGCTTGTTTCTGCAGCTTCTTGAAAGCCCAGAAGACCCCTCTTAAGAGTGCGGACTGGCTTGGGCAAAAGAGACCGCTAGCTGGTCCCCAGTATCTGCTTCGGGGTTGGGGGTGGGCAGTAGAGTGCTCCCCATTCTACAATTCAGGGCCCTGGGAACTGCACGCCCTCAAAATAAATAAAAACTAAAAACAAACAAACAAACAAACAAACAAACAAACAAACAAACTTGTTTTGTCTTCCCAAGCCTCGGAGCCCAGAAGGCAATGGGATGGCATATTCATAGAAAGATAGTCAACTCAGAATTCTACATCCAGCAGGTATACAGTAAGAATGGAGAAATTGGAGCTGGGATGTGGCACAGGGGTAAAGCCACCACCCCCTGCAGTGTAGGCATCCCACACAGGCACCAGTTTGATTCCTGACTGCTGTATTTCCAATCCAGATGTCTGCTATGGCCTGTGAAAGCAGAAGATGGCCCAGGTCTGCGGGCCCTGTGCTCCCATGAGAGACCTAGAAGAAGCTTCTGCTTTTGGCTTCAGATCGGCCCAGCTTCAGCAGTTGGAAGATCCTCTCTCTGCGTCGGCCTCTCTTAACTCTGCTCTTCAACTAAATAAATACATCTTTTAAAAATAATGGAGATATTAAGACATTTGTAGACTTAACAAGAATTTGTCATCAGTAAACCTATCCAACAAGAATTGCTAAAAGTACTTCTGGATAAAAGGAAGGGGCACTTGATGGTAACAAAGATTAACAAAAAGATATAAAAAGCACCTGAAATGGAACTACATAGAGAAATAAACTGTAATAATATATTTTTCATTGTAACATTTTCCCACCTGAATAAAATACAACATGTCTGTTGAAAACTTGAAATGTTAACTTCAATTCTTTGCAAACTCTTCAAAAAAGTAGGTGGGGGACACATATACTTATTCAATGAGGCCACATTATCCTCATAGTAAAATGAAATAATACATCAATCATGGGGCCAGCACTGTGGCGCAGCGGGTTAAAGTTCTGGCCTGAAGCACCGGCATTCCATATGGGCCCGGCTGCTCCTCTTCTGATCCAGCTCTCTGCTGTGGCCTGGGATAGCAGATTTAGTACTTCCCATGTTTTGATCCACAACATATGATTGGGACTAAAATAAAACTAATGGTTAAATGCATATGACAAAACATGCAGTAATACACCAACAACTAAAGATATCCTGCTTCCCCAGGCTATAGCGGAGAGCTGGATCAGAAGTGGAGCAGCCAAGACTCGAATGGGTGCCCATATGGGATGCCAACATATCAAAGTGCCAGCCCCAAAAGTTTATTTTCAGTCTTACCATTTTTTATGATTTAGTCAGTCTTAGGAATAAATTCACTTTTTAATTTTCAAATATAACTTCATCTAACCTATCATGAACAAATAAAAATCAACAATTGGTGAATATATTCTCCTATTAAAATAAACCAATGTCAATGATTCAGCAAATAAGTAAATATCTGATCATAAATTATCTCCTAGAAAAGTTTCTCAATAATCTTATAGCCCAAGGAAAAGAAATAGCTCATTTTTCTTAAATTTCAATTGGAATTAAGTATTTCAGTATTTAGTAACTCATCCATTAGTTTTGCATTTCATTACATGTGTTTATCTGATATGCATAGCATTGAGGGAACGTGGCCTGTTGTTTCTCCAATGATTGAACCCCTCCTTTCAGATAGATTTATAACATTATAGAAATGTAACTATTCTTAGTGAAAACATATATAGCAAATTTATGTGCTTTGGTGCTGTATCCTGTTAACTAAAATTATAACCTAACATGTTACAAATCACCTCATGCTCCTAAAGAAATATTAATTCTAGGATACATACATGTTCACAATTTCATGGGTACTAAAATATGAGCTACAAGTGATGTCAAAAATAATTTTAATTGCTATACAGAGAAGATAGGATGTTGCAAATTGATGTTTGACATTTTCTACAATATCAAGGAAGGATCTACTCAAGAATTTACTATCTCTGGTGCTGGCACTGTGGTATAGTGGGTAAAACCACTGCCTGCAGTGCTGGCATCCCATATGGGCACAAGTTTGACACCTGGCTGCTCCACTTCTGATCCAGCTCTTTGCTATCACCTGGGAAATTAGTAAAAGATGGCCCAACGTCTTGCACTCCTGTACCCACATAGGAGATCCTGAAGAAGTTCCTGGCTCTGGGCTTTGGATCCGCAGAGCTCTGGCCACTGCAGCCATCTAGTGAATGAACCAGCAGATGGAAGACCTCTCTCTCTCTGCCTCCATCTCTCTGCAACTCTGCCTTTCAAATAAATAAATGAATCTATTAAAAAAGTAACCATCTATTTTACATTGGCAAGAGCACATTTTGTTACAGTTAATTTTAAATCCTCAACTGCCTTAAAAGTTAGTCATTCTCAAGATGGGAGAGGGAGTGGGAGATGGGATGGTTGCAGGTGGGAGGGAAGTTATGGGGGAAAAGCTGCTATAATCCAAAAGTATACTTTTGAAATTTAATATTTCAAAATAAAACCACAGGTGGTACATTATATCTGATCCAAATGTTTAATTAGTCAACCAACTTCTAGCTTATTGCATGATACTATAACTTGCTTTCAGATAACAGACTACACAATTTGCAAAGTTAAAAAAATATTCCAGTTATCTAACTGGAAGCAATAAACAATTAGCCTGTATAGAGGGTTCATGTATAAAATTATTTTAAATATATAAGTACATAATGTAGAAAACTACATATAAATCAGTGATGATTGTGCTAAATTAGATAATTATGATTAATTTAATTATGTTCACTGAAAATATAAAATAAAAAAAACAGGTCATATTTAACCACATGTAAAATAGAATAATTCTACATCTACTGGATCAGCACTTACAGATGAACACCCAAAGACAAAACTCCGGGATTTTCCCTCATTCAATTTTTTTGGAACTTGGCATTTGCAGAGTACAGCATAAAAGTGACATTTGGTTATTTTCTGGAAGAGAGAAACTTTATTAAAATTATGTTTTCCAGGCTGGCACTGTGGCTCACTAGGCTAATCCACTACCTGTGGCACCAGCACACCGGGTTCTAGTCCTGGTTGGGGCACCAGATTCTGTCCTGGTTGCCCCTCTTTCACACCAGGTCTCTGCTATGACCCAGGAAGGCAGTGGAGGATGACCCAAGTGCTTGGGCCCTGCACCTGTATGGGAGATCAGGAGGAAGCACCTGGCTCCTGGCTTCAGATCCGCACAGTGCACTAGCCATAGCAGCCATTTGGGGGGTGAACCAATGGAAGGAAGACCTTTCTCTCTGTCTCTCTCTCTCACTGTCTAACTCTGCCTGTCAAAAAAAATATGTTTTCCACAGAAAATTGCATACTTAGTGGCCATCTTTCTGTGTTGACTGACCACAAGTAATCCTAATGTGTTAACACGGATAATTGGCCCCATCACTTTGAACAACCAAAGAAAATGTCCATATGATAAAGAGCAAAGGACAGAGAGCAGTTACACACTTTTCACTGTTAAGATCTAGAAAATAGCTTTCAAAACACACTAATTAAACAGTCGTTCCAAGAACACAATTCATTTTTTACACACAGTAAGGAATGATTTATTTCTCAGTTGTTCACTGTTCATTATTACCATGTTATAAACAGTTTTTCTCACCACAGTTTCTGGATGCCTACCTTGCACTAGCCCATATTCTAGTGATGTATTTTATTTTTCTCAAAGATGACCTTAAAACTTTCAATTTCAAAATTCCTAAATCTGGATCTCCCTCTTTTATAATTGCTTACATGTTGATTGATTTGTTGGCAAATTTCTCAACTGCCTCATTTCATACGTGTCTTCTATCTTACTCCAAACAAATGATAATTCATATTATGCTTGATTTATCCCATGAAAAATAACACACACACACACACATAAGGTTAAATAATTAAAATAAGTTGTCTTGTCAACTTTTTGTTCGCATAGATTTTATAGAAAATATTCATGTTATTGTTCTAAAAGGGAAATTTATCTATTTGGGTACATTATTCATTAAATGTGGAAGAATAATTCCCAGTTGAAGAAAAATAATGAGACCAAAGTTATAAACAAACCTATCTTCAATTAATACAACAGTTTGATGATCCTTAGAACCTGCCACATGGAACAATTATGATTATTCATATAAAATGCAATTATAATATTATATGTGAATAAGAGTTGAATGATTATCAAATGTCCATCCAGTTCTCTCATCTGAATATACTAAGAAAACTACCAGTTAACCACTGAATTTTAATTTTACATTGTATTTTATTCACAGTAAGGCTGTCCCTTAATGCTCTGCTATGTACTTTTTACATAATGAATTATTTAATTTTGTATCCAAATTGACAGAGAGTGCTCCTATCCACAGGTTACTTCCCCAATTCCTGTATCAGCTTCAGGCTAGGGTTTACTGAAGTCATGAATCAAGGTGGTAAGAACCAAACCATATGAACCTCCAGGACTTCCTCAACAGGTTGTGAGAGCAGGAAGCTGGACTCACATTCTGAATCCAATATACAACTCAGATACTCCAACATGACATATGGGCATCTTATCTGCTAAGCTAAACACTTGTCCTGATATATACCACTTATTAGACTAACAGAATAATTTATATTTAAATTATTGTGTTGAGAGAAGCAGTACCTGTCCTTTTGACAGTGTGTGGAATTTTTGCTAATATTATAATATCTGTACTTTATTTTTATCATAATGTCTGTACTTTATCAATGGTACAAATAACTACAAATTGGAATATCTGAATTAACTTGATATTGATTGGCTATATTTATTGTAATTATTTATTAAAAGAAACATCAAAATAGGCAATATAGGGAATATTAAATAAAAATTGTAATATATCAGAAACCATGATATATCAGATATAAAAATTACCACAAATAATTAATGTATTCTGAAATCTGATGATATCAGGTTACAGATTTAGATCCTTGATTCATTGTGAATTTATTTCTGTATAAGATGTAAAAGAAAGGCCTTGCCTCATAATTCTGTATGCAGAGATCCAATTTTCCCTATACTATTTGTTGAAGAGAATGTCCTTTCTACAGATAGCGATTTTAGTTCACTTGTGAAAGATTCATTTTAGATGAAAATCTTAATTTTGGGGATTTCTATTCTGTTCCATCAGTATTCATGTCTATTTTATGCTGGTAGTAGGCTATTTTGATTATAACAGTTCTACATATTTGTCTTGAAATCTGATATTGTGATGCCTCTAGCTTTGTTTTTGTTGTTTAAGTGTGCCTTAGCTATTCGAGGCCACTAATGTTTCCATATAAATTTTAGCTTTGTTTTGATCAGCATCTGAGGAGGATGTTTTTGGTATTTTGATTGGGATAACTTTGCTTGCTTTTGATAGTATGGACATTTTGATTATATTGATTCTTCCAACCTATGAACATGGAATATTTTTCCACTTTTTATGTGTCTTCCTCAATTTATTTACTTAATATTTTGTAAATTTCATTGTAAATGTCATTCATATCCTTGGTTAAATTTATTCCAAGGCATTGAAAAGTTTGTAGTTAGTGTGAATGGGACTAATCTTACAAGTTATTTCTAAGCCACAGCACTGTTTGTATGTACAAAATAATATTGATTTTTGTGTGTTAAATTTATAAGCCGCAACTTTGAGAAATTCTCTTGTGAGTTCCAATACTTTCTTAGTAAAGTCTTTTGGTTCCCCTAAATATAGGGTTATGTTATCTGCAAACAGAAAATTTGATTTTATCCTTCCCAATTTGTACCTTTTTTATTTCTTTTTCTTGCCTAATGACTCTTCCTGAAGTTTCCAAAACTGTATTGAAAAACAATCATGGAAGTGTGTATTTATCTACTTCAACATCTTAGTACAAACTCTTTCAGATTTTCCCTATTCAGTGCAATGGTGGCTGTGGGTTTGTCATGGATTGCTTTGATTGTGTTACATATATTCCTCTATACTGATTTTGCTTAATGTTTTTATCATGGTAGAATGCTTTCTCTGCATTTATTGAGATAAGCATCTGTATTTCACTAGTCAATTTGTTAATGTGATGTATCACATTTATTAGTTACATATGGTGAACCATCCCTGCATTCCTGGGATAAATCCCACTGGGTCTGAGTGTAATCTTTTTGATGTATTTTTAGATTTGTTTAGCTAGTACCTTGTTTAGGATATTCGCATTAATATTTTTTGGGAATATCAGTCTCTCTTTGTTGTATTTTTTCTGCATTTGGAGTAAAGATGACACTGGGCTCATAAAGGGGTTTGAGATAATTCATTCTCTTTTAATGCTTATATTATATTTTTATAAGATTAGAACTCGTTCATTTACAGTTTACTAGAATTCAGCAGTGAAGCCATTAAATCCTTGGGTTTTTTTGATGTTGTTCTTGAGAATGCCTTTAGTAATGATTCAATCTCCATCTTGGCTTTTGGTCTATTTAGAATTTCAATGTTAACATTATTCAATTTTGGTAGATCTTATGTGTCCATAAATCTATCCATTTCTTATAGATTTTCCAATTCACTGGCACGAATCTCACTGAAATAATTTCTAATGATGCTTTTCATTTCAGCAGCATCAGTTATAACATTTTCCTTTTCATCTCTGATTTTATTAATTTGGTTCTTCTTCCTTTTTTGTGAATTTACTTTGTTTCCAAAATAGCAGCTCCTAATTTCACTGATGTTTTATATCTCATTTAACTTCAATTTTGTGAATTTCTAGCTAATTTTATCATTTCTTTCACCCCTACTATTTTGGATTTGGTTTGTTCTTTGGAGATGTATTGTTGATCATTTATTTGCTACCTTGCCAATTTCTTGATATAGGCATTAATTGCTATTTGATCTTTATTTTTTTTATTTTTTGTTAGCTTTTATTTAATGAATATAAATTTCCAGTATACAGCTTATGGATTACAATGGCTTCCCCTTCCCATAATTTCCCTCCCACCCACAACCCTCCCCTCTCCCACTACCTCTCCCCTTCCATTCACATTAAGATTCATTTTCAATTCTCTTTATATACAGAAGATCAATTTCGTATACATTAAGTAAAGATTTCAACAGTTTGCACCCACATAGAAACACAAAGTGTAACATACTGTTTGAGTACTAGTTATAGCATTAAATCAAAATGTACAGTACATTAAGGACAGAGATCCCACATCAGGAGCAAGCGCACAGTGGCTCCTGTTGTTGACCCAACAAATTGACACTCTAGTTTATGGCGCCAGTAACCACCCTAGGCTGTCGTCATGAGTTGCCAAGGCTATGGAAGCCTTCCAAGTTCCCCGACTCTGATCATATTTAGACAAGGTCATAAAAGACAGGGTGAGGATAGTAACCAATGATCCTAAGAGTGGCATTTACCAGGTCTGAACTATTATACAGCATTAAGTGGGGAAGAGGACCATCAGTACACACAGGTTGGGAGTAGAGCCATTGGTGGTAGAGTAGAGGTTATGATTACAAAGGAATGAGGCCCAAGTGCACTAGACAGGGTCTAGAACAATGGAGAGAGTCATTATTAGAGGAGCTAAGAAAGGTGCTGTCTAAGCTACAATTATGTTTTCTGATTGAGAGGCAAATAGAACCTGACAGAAGGGGCTTGATAATAATCTGTTGGGCTTTAGGCCTTGTAAGTTAAGAGGCCCAGACCTATCTATCTCTTCACATGGGGTATATCCTAAGGGAGGTGTGAACCTCCTAGGGGAAGGCACTCTGTTGACTTTCATTACTTGGCTGGCCTGGGAGGAGAGCTGGCCAGGTAAAGGCAGGGGGCATCTCTAACAAGAAATGTACAGTTCTGCCTGCAATGTTGCTGACCCTACTTGACCATACCCTCAGCTGCAGTGGTCACTTTGGAAGTTGGGCTGAGTGAAGGGCTTTTCAGCTTAGAGCCAATAAGATATGTGGCTCTGACCTGGGCATCCTTCGACTCCAGGGCAGGTCCATTTCCAGTGACCCAACACTTGGCAGAGCTGCCAGGGCTCTTCACAAGCTGACTTCTGCTGAAGCCCAGACTTACCACATTGAAAGCCACTGCAGTGGACTGGCCTGTTAGGTCTCCTTGAGGGCAGATCACCGTACAGATCAGCCATTAATAGGCCTGCCACCCATTGCTTCTGATGTCTAGCTTTCTTTTCCTCCTGGTTTGTGTTAAAGCAGACCAGAGAATGCAAGTCAAGGGAGTGCCCATGTCCCATCTCTAATCTTCGGTGGCCTGAACTACAAGTCTATAGTCACAGGCATGCCCATGAGGAAAATTATATTCTCACTTTAAAACTTTCTTTCCCTTTGGTCTGAAAGGGAGGTTTTTTTTTTTTCTACTTACTGTATACTTCGCTGATGGCGATGTGAATCTAGCTATGAGATTATTATTTAAGCTCTTATTTTGGCTATGCTATTACAGAAAAATGTTAGCCATCTCTTATAAGGTCTAAAGATTAAATTGTGCATCCTACAGATTCCTTCATAATAGAATTAGTTCCCTACCTTGAAGAGAATAGAGAAATGAAAGAACAAGTTGGGCTTAGAATAGAGAAATGAGGGAGCAAGTCCTAGATCACTTGCTGACAATAGCAATATTACATGAATACTTAGCAAACCGTTTCAACCATTAGATGACAACTTAAGAAAACATTTAACAGAAGGTCCAATGCCTTCTATAAATTTTAAGAATCATGTATTTGAAAACACCTCTTAAATATCTAAGATGGTGTAGTTTGTTTAACCAGTAAACTTAAGCACAACCATATAAAATGTTTTTAGTTTCTTTCTACCAACAAGTTTAAAACATATGATACACAGATTCAGGTCCCACAAATTAAAATGTATCTTTGATTGATTTTAGCAGCTTAAATTTATGGACAATTTTATCTAAAAGCCATTTAAAATAAAACTCTTAATAAAATTTCCCCATGTGGACATACAATATGTACGCACATATAACATAGCATAATAGACCAATATCAAAATCCAAAATATCTGGTTGAACTAAGATTCCTTAAAATCATGACATAACATAGACCAAATTTGATCATTGTTACAAGGTGATTATTCAAATCTTTGAAAATAAGCACATAGTTAAATAACCCATAGCTCTTAATAAAAAATTCGGCTGTTTTTGAACAATTAGAATTTAACAGACATCAAGAGAACATAATAGATTACTTTAACACATTGCTCTAACAGTGCATCAGAGTTTAATTCTATGTCAAAGAGAAATTGAGCTTCCTGTGATCTTTTGCTGTGAGGTTTCCTTCCTTTACCTTCTTTCATATTGGTGACCATGTTTCTGTGTTTCTGTGTGTAACACATCTTTAAGCATCTTTTGCAGGGCAGGATGAGTGGCAACAAATTCTTTCAGTTTCTGTTTGCTAGGAAAAGTCTTAATTTCACCTTCATTCACAAATGAGAGCTTTGCAGGATATAATATTCTGGGCTGGCAGTTTTTCTCTCTTAGTACCTGGGCTATGTCTCGCCATTCCCTTCTAGCTTGTAGGGTTTCTGATGAGAAGTCTGCTGTGAGTCTAATTGGAGATCCTCTGAGAGTAATCTGGCGTTTCTCTCTTGCACCTTTTAGAATCTTTTCTTTATGTTTCACTGTGGTGAGTTTGATTATGACGTGTCGTGGTGAGGATCTCTTTTGGTCATGTTTATTAGGGGTTCTATAAGCTTCCTGTACTAAGATGCCTCTGTCCTCCAAACCTGGGAAATTTTCTGCTAGTATCTCACTGAAAATGCCTTCTAATCCTTTCTCCCTCTCCATGCCTTCAGGAACTCCTAGAACCCGAATGTTAGATTTTTTAATAGTATCCTGTAGATTCCTGACAATATTTTTTAGATTTCTAATTTCTTCTTCTTTTCTTTGGTTTGCCTGTTTCCTTTCCTGTTCTCTGTCTTCTAAGTCTGATATTCTCTCTTCTGCTTTGCCCATTCTGTTTTTAAGGCTCTCTAATGTGTTTGTCATTTGATCTATTGAATTCTTCATTTCATTATGATTTCTCGTCACAATCACCATTTCTTGTTCCACTAGTTGTTTCATTTCATTTTGATTCCTCCTTAATATTTCACTTTCATGAGAGAGATTTTCTATCTTGTCCTTTAAGGATTTATGTAGTTCAAGAATTTGTTTTTGAGAACTTCTTAATGTTCTTATCAATTTTTTGAGATCTGCTTCTTGCATTTCTTCTATCTCATCATCTTCATAATCTTGAGTTGGGGTGTCTTGTTCCTTTGCGGGCGTCATAGTGTCTTCCTTGTTCTTGTTACATCGGTTTTTGCGTTTGTTGTATGGCATGTTGGAGATATTTGGTTTCTTCACTGTGGTTTTTTTTTTTCTTGTTATACTATGACTCTAGATTAAGTGGACTGTCTGCTTTTGGTGGAGCCTTAGAGGCTTGAGATGGGTGTGGACTGAGAGCTGTGTTTGGTTCCTCAGGGTTGAGGGTGTGTCAAAATGACACTCCCAGGTTAGGTGTGGTAAATGTCTCTTTCTTTTGTTGATTCAAAAGGGAAGTAATTCCGCACAGCTGAATGTAATTGGAGGTAGTTAGCAGGCAAATGATATACCCACAGGAGCCAGAGATTGGAAGCTCTTTCCCAAGGACCACACAGGGAGTCTCTGCTGCCCTCGGTGTTGGCTCCAATTCTCCTGCAGTCTCCCACTGGATTGCCAAGTTAGATCCTAATCTCCTGTTATTTCACCCCTCCCCCCAGAGTCAGGTTTTTCTGCTAGGCTCAGGGCCGGTGCAGACCTGAGGTCGCCCTGCTTATGACGTATGTCCAAAATGGCGCCTGCTCTTTGTCTTGCTCGCCCTTGAGGGGTGAGCGGAGAGAGAGAAGCTCGTGTCCGTTTCGGTCACTTTTTTTTTCCCTCTCTCTCTTCTAGTTAGCCTGGTGAACTTTTCCCCACGGAGTTTCAAGCCTCGTTCCCTCTAGCCTCCTCTTTCCACTTGCCTGCTGGTGTCTCGGGCTATGGAGGTTCGGCTCACCTCACGTTCCAGCGCTGGTGCGTTGAGTCTGCTGCTGGTGTCCCGAACTTGGGCTCCCACGCTCTCCACGCAGGTCCACTGTGAATCACTAGCTCTGGAAAAGTTTCCTCTGCTGTTTCTTCCCCTACTCTTCCTTGACCCTGCAGTATCTCCACTTTTATTAACCTGTGTCTTGCCGAAGAATATCAATGTCTTGATCTTTATTTTTAACATCATTTTTGCTGTATCCCATAAGTGTGGATATGATGGGTTGACATCTTTGTTTAAAGGTAATATTTGTATTTCCTTTTTGTGTTCTTCTATGATCCACTGTTCAGTTAGGACCATGTTGGTCAGTACCCATGTGTTTGTATATTTTCTAGAATTTTTGTGTTATTAGTTACCAACTTAATTCAATTGTGATCAGAAAATATACATGGTATAATTTAACTTGTTGAGACTTTTTTGGTGACCGGACATATGGTCTATTCTAGAGAATGTTCCATGCTCTGATGACAGATTATGTATTCTCCTATTGTGGCATGAATTCTCCTATAGGTATCAATTAGATCCATAATGTCAAAAGTGTAGATTCACTTGCTTGTTTTCTTGGTTATTTTGTCTCATGATGTCTGTTGATGAAAGTGAGCCATTGAATTCACCAATAATCATTGTGTTGGGATATTTATCTCCTTTTAGATCAATTCATTTTTTTTTTGTTTTAAATAACTGGGTGCTATAGCATTGGGTGCATATATACTTACTATAGTAACATCTTCCTGTTGAATTGATTCCTTAATCATATATAATAGCCTTGCCTCATGTAACAGTATTGTCTTAACATCTATTTTGTCTAATATTAAGATTTTTATGGGGCCAGCACTTTGGCCCTGTAAGTTAAAGCTCTTGCCTGCAGGGCTGCTATCACATTTTGGTGCCATATGGGGTCCTAGCTGCCCCACTTCTGATCCAGCTCCCTGATAATGTGCCTGGGAAAGCAGTAGAGGATGGCCCAAGATCTTGGGCCCCTGCATCCATGGAGGAGACTTGGAAGTAGCTCCTGGCTTTTGGATTTTTTCTGGTATAACTCTGATCATTCTGGCCATTTGAGGAGAGAACCAGTGGATGGAAGACGTCTCTCTCTGTCATTACCTCTTTCTGTAACTCCACCTTTCAAATTATTAAAATAACTCTTAAAATGTATATATACCTCATTTTTATTTCCATTTGCATGGACTATCATTTTTAAAAAGATTTATTTTATTTATTTGAAAGAGTTACATAGAGAGAGAAGGAGAGACAGAGAAAGAGAGAGAGGCCTTCATCCACTGGTTCACTTCCTAATTGGCCACAATGGCTGGAGCCGCATCAATCTAGACAGAGGAGCCTGGAACTTCCTCTGGATCTCCCATGTGAGTGCAGGGGTCCAAGGACTTGGGCCATCTTATACTGTTTTACCAGAACTTAGCAGAGCGCCGGATCAGAAGTGGAACAGTGGAGACTCAAGCCAGCACCCATATGGGTTACTGGCACTGTAAGCAGCAGCTTTATCCACTATGCCATACAGCCAGCCCTATGGACTGTCTTTTTTAATTCTCTCACTTTCAATATGTTTTTCTCTTTGTGAGCTGTTTTTAATGTAGGCAATAAATCCAGAAGTGTGTGCTAAATGGGATCAGGGAGCTCTGGCAAGCATTTATGGCTAGGCTCAAAGTCCAACATAACACCATCATTATGCATTGTAGCTGTCTGTAGTCAGTAGGGGAGACAGGATTATCACCTTGGTTGGCATGGTCACTACCTTCAACTTTTGCTGTACCAAGGTAAATCTCTCTGTTCCTGCAAACCACCTCCAACTCAAGGGTATGGACTGAAGAAAGAATCTATGTGCTTAAAAGTGTGAGTATGGAGCATTCTGCACTCAGGAAATTCTGAGTAACTGGAGTTTCATAATTGGCCAAAGACTCAGCCACACCTTATGCACTTATCAATTTCTTGGACTCTCACACACAGAATTTCTGTAGCCACTAGGTGCAGATATTCTCTACTCAGAGACTCCATGAGATCTCAAAAGCCTCCACATCCAAAAGAGAGTCGCCCCATTCCTGAGTCTGGATCTTTGATGGGAGGGTGAGGGGAGCAAGTGACAATTGGGTACACTGCCTTTCAGCATTGCTGAAAGTCAGACTCCACTTGCCCTATTCTGTGAACATAGCATTTCTGCTGTTGGATGCTAGGTACCTTTGTTTTGTGTGTGTTAGGGGGAGCAATATGCCTTCTAGTCATAGAGGTAAATGGCAATAATGTCTCCCACCAGCTCTTCTGCTCAAGCTAAAAGGCAGAGGGGACCATTAATTTCTCCATTTTACAAAATTCACCAAAGATGTGTTTGCTAATGCAGGCTACACTCACCTTATTCTGGGTCTTCTCCACTGGTCCCTGGACACCTTGGAGGAAGGGTAGTTTAGCAATGTGCCTTCCATTTACAAAGTAAATTGGAAACCCTGTCCCATTTCTACTTTTATGCCTGGACTCAAAATCAGTGGTGACCATGAGTCTCTTCCTGTTTTGACCAGATAGTGATATGGCCAAGAACTGTGCACAGACTTCAATATTAGAGGCTCGATTTACCAATAAACATCTACATACCCATGAAATTAGAAAGATAAGATTTGTTTACAAAGACTCCCGTTCATTAGATACTTACAACCACACCACCAGAATAAAGCATCAGGGACAATGCATGTATCATTCAGGAAGCAATCAGTATCACCTTCATTTGTTTTTCTTCTTACTTTTATATCCTTTCTTTATGTAATCCCTTACCTGACCTTAACCTTAGCAGTGCTTGCCAATTGGCAAGAGGCAAATGTTTTTAAAGTTGTCTGTAAAACTGGCCTGTCCAAGGCCATATTACCACACAATTTGATTAGAACTTTGTTTGGAAGAATAGAAGGTACCCTTTATTCCCCAGACAGCCTCTATGTTCACCCAAGGTTGTACAGACTTAACTCCTTATCTTGTTTACTTCTTGTCCTTGAGTTAAACTTTTTCCTTTTCCTTTTAACAGTATATTTTATTCTATTTACACTTCCCCAGATAATATTACCAGTAGAACACAGGCTTCTACACACTCCTCTCTCTTTGCTATGGGAAGATGGCCTCCCCACTGACTGCCAGTTGTGGGAGTTGTTGGTGTTGTCTCATGAACTACTATATGTATGTACAACCCTTGCTGCTCAGTAAAGTGTTTCTTCTTACTGTAAACTTGTCACTGAAAACTTTGACCCAACTTTCTCCTGGGAATGTAGATCCTCCCATTTTTTCGGGTGTCTTCCCTTGATCAAAATCAGTGTGTCTTTTCTGGATTCAGCCGTTGTTGAATCCTAAGACAAAATGTCCCATTCTAGGCACAGCCACAGTATATGTGGGTCCCAAGCTTCACAAATGCCTTGACCTCCCCTGCTGCAACTGTAGATCTGACTGTGCCTGCATTATGGGCAAAGACTTCTATGTGAATCAGGCTCACATCCCCATGCTGGTGCAACAATCTGTTGCCACAGTCATCTATGGGATTGTTCCTCATCTTGTAGACACCTCTAATTAAAATAATGGAGATTCAGAGAAGTCAGGACAATATCTGGTGCTGGCATTGTGGCCTGGTAGGTTAAGTCACCATCTGCAATTCTCGCATTCTATATGGGCACCAGTGTGAATATTGTTTGCTCTACTTCCAATCCAGCTCCCTTTAGTGTACCTGGGAAAGAAGCAGATGACCCAAGATCTTGGGACCCTGAACCTATGTGGGAGACCCACAGGAAGCTCCTAGCTCTGGCTGTGAGCTGTTGTGGCCATTTGAGTGTGAACCAGGGATGGAAGATCTTGGTCTTTTCTCTCTCTATCTCTCTGTGATTCTGATTTTCAAATAAATAAGTCTTTAAAAACATATGACTTAAAATTTTATTGGTGACTACTCCCTAAGACTCCCATTGCTGCAAGATGTTTGCTTCTGGATAAGATTGTGTTGATTTTCAATATATTGCAGGACCAGGATCTGCATTTCCACCAAATCAGGACATCTATAATCTGAAGAGATAATAAATTCTTTTACGGGATGTGGATCTAAAGACTATAGTGCACTATCTCGTCCACATGCTCTAGTATGGCATCTTCCTGATATTTTGACCACCATATCCCATTCTTTCTGGGATATTGATGTCAGGTAAAAAAAGTGTCAAAAAGGAAAGCACATTTCAGGTACTGCACAGAGTGGGAATTTATAGGAAGAGCCAACATGGCTCTCAGCGAAGAGAAATTCTGCCCAAGTGAGAAAGCAAATATGTTTCCTACAAGAACATTAGTGCCTCATTGTTCTACTTGGACTTGGTGAGCTTTACTTGATTCATGAACTGGTCTGAAATCCTGGAGATACCAGCTTTCTCAGATGCACACTGTGTCTCTGTAGTCAGGCCTTCACTGTTTTAAGCAAACTTTCTGATAACATAGGTTAACTTGTTATTGTTGTCCACTTGTTGCTGACCATGCCTATGCCTAGACATGCTCAAGAAAATTTCTTGTTCACCTCTATGAACCCTATTTTTCAGAAACTTTACTTTTTCCACACATACCAAGGTAAAACAATGTAATTCCTTCTATATCTAGTTTGCTTAGGGTTGTCAAATGCTTTCTCTGCATCTATTGATAATCACATGGTTTTTGTGGTTCAATTTGTTAATGTAATGTATCACATTTATTGACTTAGGAATGTTGAACCATCCTTGTATATCAGGGATGGAAACCACTTAGTCTGGATGAATGATCTTTCTAATGTGTTTTTGGATTCAATTGGTTAGTATTTTATTGAGGATATTTGCGTCAATATTAATCAGGGATATTGGTCTATAATTCTCTTTCTCTATTGCATTTTTTTCCTGGTTTAGACACTAAGGTGATGCTGGCTTCACAGAAGGAATTCGGGAGGATTCCCTCCCTTTCAATTGTTTTGAATAGCTTGAGAAGACTTGGGGGGCCAGTGTTGTGGAGTAGTGGGTAAAGCTGCCACTTGCAGTGCTGGCATCCCATATGGGAACTCATCCATATTCCAGCTGCTCCACTTCTGATCCAGCTCCCTGCTATGGCATGGGAAAGCAGTAGAAGATGGCCCAACAGCTTGGGATCCTGCACCCACATGGGAGACCTGGAAGAATCTCCTGGCTCCTGGATTCAGATCTGCTCAGCTCCAGCCTTTGTGGCCAATTGGGGAGTTAACAAGCAGTTGGAAGACACCTCTCCTCTCTGTATCTCTTTCTCTTTGTTGTAACTCTGACTTTCAAATAAATAAATAAAATAAAAAGATGTATTTAAAAGAATTGGAATTCGTTCTTTAAATGTTGGCTACAATTCAGAAGCGAAACTTTCCAGTCCTAGAATTTCTTTGTTTGGGAGGGTTTTTATTGATTTGCTCTCCATCTAGCTTGTTGATCTGTTTAGGGGATATTAAGAATTACTGTTTCTAAATTTGAAATGAATGGTGTTGTTATATTTTAAGTATTTTTCTAGATGAAAAAATGGAACTCATCGATTAACAGATGTGAAAAAAAAAACCTGAATGATTAGATGGAAAGTCTTTTCTCACAAAGATGACACCATTCTAGGTAATGTGATTTTAGCCTGGGCAATCTTTGAGTTTTATTTATTTAGACAATTTGTATTTCATATGGTAGTGAAATTAGCTTTTTTTCTACTTATATATGTATTTAAATATTCCTGAATAATATTTCTATAGGTGTTCTTTGGATTCTTTGTTGTTATGACTGTAATATTTGATGAGTCATTCATAAAACCATGTATTCTTATGGCCTACACCTATCATATCTTTATATTTTTGAAAAGTATATTTTTATTTTTGCATTTCTTTTTTATTTTTGACATAATTTTACACAGTTATAGAACAAAATGTGATATTTTTATTCAAGTATGAGTTGTGTAATTATGAAATTAGGCAATTCATATACATGCCATCTTAAACATTTGTCATTTCTTTGTGGTGATAACATTAAAAGTTCCCTATTCTAGTAGCTTTGAAATATATAATGACTCTATTGATAACTATTGTCACCCTACTGTACAAATAAACACCAAAATCAACTCTCCTATCTGTGATGTTGCAACCTTTGAGCCGTCTCTTCCTATTTCCCTCTGAAGCATAATTATTTTCAATATCTATTCATATTCTAGCAAATACCACTCCATTCCTTTTGATGGATGATACAAGCACTTATTAATTTGTCTACTCATCCATTAATGGACATTTTGATCCCTTTCCAGTTTTGGTTGCTGCAACTAATGCTTCTCTAAACATTTGCATTTGTGTCTTGTATGTTTATCCATTTCTGTAGGATATATATTTAATAGTGGAATTGATGGACCCTAGAGTAACACTATGCTAGTCTTTTCATAAATCAACAAAATGTTTATTGAAGTAAATATATAATTTAACAATCTCAGAATCACTGTATAAAGCTACTATTTTTCCCTAAATTCTCACTCAAACCAATCTGTAGTCTTGATTATATCTATTCAAATCAGTATGGAGTTATATCTTGCTGTGGTTTTGATTTGTGTTTACCTAATGAAGATATTGATTAACCTTCTTGTATTCATTCAGCATTTCTGATAGTTTTGCTTTCCCAATATGTTGTCATCAA
Source organism: Lepus europaeus (assembly GCF_033115175.1). NCBI lineage: Eukaryota > Metazoa > Chordata > Mammalia > Lagomorpha > Leporidae > Lepus > Lepus europaeus. The sequence goes on along the minus strand of NC_084851.1, from coordinate 25,056,826 downwards.
TAATAATCAAATTGATACAAAATGCACAAAGATGTAAGTGACTTATTCAATGCATGTAGTTGTCTCAGTTAATTTTCATATATGGGAAAACCTGTCAAACTGACATTCAAGTTACCTGTCAAATTGACATTCAAGTGTTACTTAAGGCTTTCTCAGGAGTTTTGCACAATTACTCACTATACTTATATCCGAATTCTCAACTTGAAATAGTCTTAAAATTTTTATAATATAAACATTATGGTCACACATATTTCACTGGATTTTTCTTTATTTTACTGACTTACAAAATAGATCTGAAGAGGAATTCCTGAAACTTGAAAACATGAGACAGAGCAGGGGTCAATGAAAATACCAAGAATTATTGGTATTAATTTCAAAATATTTAAACTTTTATATATTTTCTAAGTTAATAATATTTGTGATTTTTACATCACACAGCACATATTTGCATACAGAAGAGTGCTTTAAGGATTCTGAGGAATATATGATTTAAAAATAAGTTTATTTTGGCTCAATTTTTGAAATTCCATGCAAAGGGAGTGTCTGCAAAAACTTTATAAAAATGTATTATAAAAATAATCATGAATTTCAAAAATTTTTGCATTCATCAAAATAAATTTACCTTCTAATACCATGTTCTTCCTGCTAGTCACCAGGCACCCTTGTGGGGAAATAGAAGGGAATCAGTTTGCTCTGCTGTCACAAGGTAAGGTGTGCAAACTGCCCTTCACTCTAACACTAGGCCTGACACAACGTCAAAGCTGTCCACATGGTTCTCCTTCAGGTAAAATCACCAGTGACATAGGATGTCACAGATAGAGCTCACCTAACTCCAAGAAGATGGTATCTCCTCCAGATCCAGCTGTGGGAGTCCCCCGTGGTGTTCCCACTACTGCTATGTATTTATACTGACCCTGCTGCTCCACTGAGTCTTCCTACTTTCTGTAGGATTTCCACAGAAGTGGAAGCTTCCACAGAAGCTTCTGTTAAACTCTGTCCTGGAAATGCAGTTACTTCACTTGCTTTCTGTTATCTTACTGAAGTCAAAACCAGTCCATCTTATCTCTATTCAGCCATCTTGGACCTCCCATTCTGCTGTATTAAGTTCAGAGGTAATCTCAAATGGATTACACCTGAAAATCTTCAATGAATGAGTGATGAATATATGTCAGGCATTGACACTGGTAAATGTTATTTACCTCACTAAATTTTCACAAACACTCTATATTTTTCTGTTATCCTGATTTTTGATACAGATGATGAAGATTAGAAAGTGACATGATATTGTCTGGAAGCCCTCAAGATGTCATTAACAGAACTGGAATTTGAATATAGGTATATCTGCTATTGAAGTCCAGATTCTTGGGCAATGATGTTTTGTTCATATGGTTAATGGGTTTTCATTTTATCTGGGTACACTTTGAAGATTTCCAAAGTGATTATCTACTTGCTACCTACATATTAATTTGCTACATACTTATAATACCATAATTACAATAAATCCAACTGTAGAGTAAATGAAATGAGTCTATATGAGTCAATTCTTAGGTAGGAAGTATTAGCATGAGAAAGAATGCAGGTATTCAGAATATAGTTTAAAAGTTTAAATTAATTTAAATTAATTAAATAAATAAATTAATTAATTAATTAATTTTAATTAATTAAATTTAAATGCATGAATGATTCATGGGGATATGGTTTAGGTTTTGAATTTTATACATAACTTTAAAAGAAATTTTAGCTACATGCTTATCTGTAATACAGGTAGTAGTAGAATGCTATTTTTTAATATTCTTCTTTTGTATAAGAGTAACATACCATTTTAATGACAACATGGGAAATAGAAAAGTCAAAAGGAACCATTAGGGGCCTGTGCTGATGCACAGTGGGTTAAAGCCCCAGCCTGCAGTGCTGGCATCCCTTAAGGGCACCAATTCAAGTCCTAGCTGCTCCACTACCAATCCAACTCCCTGCTAATGTGCCTGGGAAATCAATGGAGGATTCTTGGGGGTTTTCCTATTAGAGGAGATGGATCAGGTATGGGAGTAAAGGTGTTATCACTTCCTTAGTAATAGAACTTAGAACCCTAGCGACCAGGCATCCACATTTGAAGTGATAGTCACCATTCAGCTAACTTGACCAGAGACAATTTTAACAATAAGATATTCTTATGCTCAGCCTGTACTTACAAAGGTTGTGGGCTCAGGGGGCCATGGGTTCTGATCTGGCTTTAGGTATTAGTTTAGGCCACCATCTCTCTCATGCCAGTTTCCATCTTGTAGTGGGATGACATGGCTGATAGGAGGAGCCATGCTAGAAATGAGAATCTGCCAGCACAGTCTCATGAAGTCAGAGTCATGTCATGCCACAGGTGAGTGAGCAGAGGGGACTGAAGAAGTGAATTTACAGTTATGACAGGGGGAAAATACTGGGAATTATAACGGGAAACAAACTATGCTCTTCTTTGTTACTTTGTAATTATTCATTTGTTAAACTTATATACAGATCTGATATTATTATTATTAAATGTGTAACTTCATTTTGAAAAAAATATTAAACATTTTAATAAAAATTCTTGCTAAAGGTGATGTTCACCCCAAATGAACTTAAGAAATGTCAGTGTCTTATATAATGTCTCAATAAAGATAAAGCAAAATATTATGTGTCATTATAGACATAAAATATCAATCTTCAAATTCAAAACCTAATTATGATTTATAAAGTTACTGATTTATTAAGTTCATGTTTGAATTATAATTTATATGAGTACCTCTTTACATTTCTACATATTTTAGTCTATAAAATTATTTTCTAACATACATTTTGAGTTAGTCATTTATCTGAATGGAAGTTAGTTATAACATTATTTCTACCATTTTGATTAAGTATTATATTATGAAACTTTAGTGCATTTTCTATACTTTGTGAGAACTCTAATGCTTATCTAATGAATTATTAAGGCAGGTTGGTCTTTCAAAAACATGGTTTTTTGGCAAGAAAATGCTGTAGTATCTTTTTACCCAGAATGCCAACATCCAAAAGTGTCCTAAAAGATTTAAACTCCATTTCTTCCTGTAGATCTATAAGCACTTGAGAGGATATTTTAAACAATATTCATCTGCTTCATTTCAACTTTAGTGTTTTTCAAAGAAATTTCCTGTCACAGATGGAAACACTTTCCAACTACATTTATCTATTTTGTCGGTCTTCAGAATCAAATTTTGTAATGAAATATCTCTTTTCCACCTCCTACCTTTCTTACTGAACATTTTTTAAAAACAGTTTCCTTAACTGATTTTTCTTACCTGATGTCCCATATTAGAATTTTTCCCTAAATTGAATTTCTAGATGAAAAATTAGCTTATTTTACTAACTTGTGAAAGAGTTGAAAGGAGGAGCTGCCTAAAACATTCTATTTCTAGCTCTATAATATACTCTATAATATACACCAGGTTTTGAATCAAGCTATTTTTCCAGATTGAAATTGCAACATTTGAAAAAGCCAACATAGTCTAAAATTTCTACCCTCTGTTACCATACTAAGCTTTTACACTTCAGCATTTTGGGTTTGATAAAAATGCCTTTTCTTTTTTATCCAGTAATTAGATTACCCACTTTGTTTTCCAGCTCAGAAAAAAACAATATATTTTAAATCAGAGGGTACTGTAAAAGCCCAATTAAGAAGTTCCTTAACACATATAAAATACATATACATGCTAGCAGGTTTTTATTTTATTTTCTCCTATAATATATTATCAATACTGCAATCATAATTGTATTCAATAAAATGCTAATTAAATAAAAAGCAATCTACTATATAGGACACTGTACAAGAAGATACAAATATACAAATATAATCTCTACAATTTCAGAGCACAAAACTGTAGTCAGAATTATCAACAATTATTTACAAGTCAGAGTAGTATCAAAATTGAAAAAAGAGAAACATTTTTGGAAAAAGTGGCTAAATACAAGTAAGTCATATTTAAAATACTGTTTTTGGAGCTTCCTCAAAGGGTTTTTAAATTTATTTTGTAGTCCCAAACATCTGTGTTTCTGATGTTTTAGATGATCTATACCATTTAACCATACATTTTACTTTGGTGGTTCCCATATATAAAATAATCAAAATTGAAATAACACAAACATGCACTGATTTCTGTTTCTAAAATCACAATTGGTAACATGTATGGCCAGTTTATAAAGTCATGAAAACACAGTTTTGCTGCAGTTGTTAAATTCTCAAAGAAACTCTCTAGGACAGAGTGATGTGTACTTCAGTGATACAGAGAGGTACAGAGAGTTTAGGGAAACTTACTAGGGACAAAGTCTTCAGCCTCCTGAAGTTCCAGATCTGAATCTTTCCTTCTGGAAATGTTGCCAGCTGTCACAAGGACCCATTCATTTTGAAAGCAAGGAAGGCCATCACTCAGAAGTGAGGACCCAACATAGGCACTGATTATTGGTGGCTGCTGGTCTTCTGTGAGCATGCGCAGTGACTGCCCTCCACAGGCCCGAGTTCACTTCCTGTTTAACCTCATTGCTTTGCTACAGCCACTGTGAGTTAAGACTGTAGGAACACAAAGCCTGTGTGCTGGGATATTGAGGCCAGGTCTTGCCTCAGGATTCCCATACTGGGAAAAGCTACTAGAAGGATCAGCCATGAAGGAGGTCTTACCTCCCCATTGAAGGGGGCGAGTGTCTCTTGAACTCCTCCGCTGGGTGAGAGATGGCAAATGGGGTAAAATCACAGCCCAGGTACTTCTTCCCGACAAGGACAAGGCTGCCAAAGTGAGTGAGGAAGTCTGAGGGCAGCAGCTCCACTGCTCAGTAACAGTGGCCGAGGCGGCCCTCCTGTTACCAGGAACACTGGGCACCCAGCTCCCACAGGCCCTCCTCCCCTGAGAGAGGGAAGCACCCAGGCCGCCTTTCAGAGCAGCAGAAGCAAAGCCTAAACCTCAGTTGGTGTCCAAGTTAATCATAATACCCTCTATGGAACACGTTATTGACAGGTGTAAGTGGTTGAACAAAATTGTTTCCCATAGTTTATTTTTAATGTCTGTGTTTCATTTTATATACTGTATACATTATGGGGAATTCATGTGGAGAGAAACAACTTATGGTTCAGACTAAAGTGTCCACAACTTAGGCTCCAGGACTTGTTTCTGAGTAGATTCAGGGAAGAACAGACAAAAATCAAAATGTGTGAATAAAATTAAAAAGTTAAAATGTGAAAATAAAATACAAAATGGGTATGGTAAAGTTAAATATTAGTTTGGTTAAAATACTACATGTTTAAATAAAATATCTGCATTTGAAAATCAATTTGTAATTTATTTATTGTTTTTACTAGTGATAGTTTCTAGGGACCTTAAAGTGCAATAATGTTATATAATTAGGATTAAACTAGAAAGAGTAATATCAAGGGACAAAGAAAATTATGCCACTCATACTAACTCAACATATGATTGAATTTAGATTCAGCTTTCTGGTTCTCAGAGCAAAAGGAAAAACATAAAGTTACTAATAATGTTTGATAGAAAGAAATAAATCAGGTTTAACATTTTTAAAATTCATTTTTTATTTGAAAGGCAGAGAAAGACCGAGATATTTTGTCTACCTTGTACACTTTCCAAATGCCTGCAACATCCAGTTATGAACTAAGACAAAGCCAGAAGCCAGGAACTCAATCTGAGTCCCCCACAGCAGTGGCAGGGATTTAAGTACTTGGACCACAATCTGTCATTCAGGAAGCTGAAATCAGAAGGGGACCCAGGATTTGAACCCAGGTCTTCTAATATGGGATACAAATATACCAAGTCGTGTCTTAGCCACTAAGCCAAATGCCCACCCTGAAAGATATTTTCAATAAAGACAAGCTTTTATGGGTACTGAAAGATATTTGTAAAATATTTAAGTTCTTTTTTTTTTTGACAGGCAGAGTGGATAGTGAGAGAGAGAGACAGAGAGAAAGGTCTTCCTTTTTGCCATTGTTTCACCCTCCAATGGCCACTGCAGCCAGTGCATCGTGCTGATCCAAAGCCAGGAGCCAGGCACTTCTCCAGATCTCCCATGCGGGTGCAGGGCCCAAACATTTGGGCCATCCTCCACTGCCTTCCCAGGCCATAGCAGAGAGCTGGCCTGGAAGAGGGGCAACCGGGATAGAATCCAGAGTCCCAACTGGGACTAGAACCCAGTGTGCTGGCACCGCAAGGCGGAGGATTAGCCTGTTAAGCCACGGCACCGGCCAGTATTTAAGTTCTTTGCAGGACATCCTGTGAAATAATTATTATTAAGCAATATAAATTTGCTAAATTCATTTAGTTCTCACAACAAAATTCTATGACTTGCATAACATATTATAAGTCTTATAAAGGATGGCCAACTGGCTTCTCTCAACAAAGTGATATATTGCAAGAGTGTAAGGTAGAGGCCAGTGTGGCACAGTGGGTTAAGCCACCACTTGGGATTCCCACATTAGTATTGGAGTGCTGACTCGTTTCCTGGCAACCCAACTTCCAATCCATCTTTCTGCCAATGCACCCTGTGAAGCCACAGATGATGGACCAGTTGGGCTTCTTCCTACCACATGGGAGTCACAGATGGAGTTCCTAGCTCAATCGTCCTTCTCCTGATTGTGGTTTGTCCAGCCTTGAAGCCTGTGGTAATTTAGGGAGTATATCAGCAAAAAAAGATCTGTCTCTCTGTTTCTTTTCTCTGTCTTACTCTGCTTTTCAAGTAGATGAAAATAAACAGTCTTTTTTCAAAAATAAAAATATAAATTTGAAATAGAAAAGGAAAAGTGAAAAATCTTTTGTATTGCAAAGGGATTTGGTTTGAATGAGTGATTAAAATATTATCATTTGAGAAGAAATTGGTTCTATTAACAAGTACTCCTGGCTTTCCTCATAAAAAAATTGTTCTGTACTTTTAAGAATACAGTACAAGAATTTTTAAAAGTTACAACTAGAATAATTTTTACAGATGTTCATGCTATCACTCAGTCACCTGAAGCAACCTGAGAGGATTGAGTGGCTTTATTCTAAAATTTCTGTGCTGCTATTTTAAAAATATTTATTTTATTTATTTGAAAGGCAGAGTTACAGAGAAAGAGCCAGAGAGAGAGAGACAGAGGTATTCCATTTGCTGTTTCATTCCCAATTGACTGTGATGGCCAGAGCTGAGCTGACTTGAAGCCAGGAACCAGAAGCTTCTTCCAGGTCTCCCACATGGGTGCAGGGGACCAAGAACCTAGGCCACTTTCTACTGCTTTCCCAGGCCATAGCAGGGAGCTGAATTGGAAGTGGAGCAGACGGGACATGAACTGCCACCTGTATGGGATGTCAGCTCTGCAGACCACAGCTTTAACCCACCACACCACAGTGCTGGCTCCCTATATTGCTAACTGAACAACTTGAAATTAATTGTAAACATAATTCTAATCATGAACATATGGCATTTTTACGTATCCTGTAATTCTAAGAATGTCTGCATACACTGCTAAGCACTGCTTATCAAGCACTGATATGTCATAGTGCTGTCTATCTCAGAAATATACCTTATAATTAAATTGAATTGAAAATATTATATACTATAACTCTCAACCCAGGAGTTAGTATAATTCCCAGGGTACTATTCTCAGTGAGAGTGTCATTCCTAGTTTTTTTGTTGATTCTGCTCTCTCCTATGTCTTTACCCAAGTTCAGGTTACTACTATGTACCCCTAGGATTACTGAAGTAATCTTTGAAATGTGTTCCCTGCAACCCTGCCTCCTGAAACCTTGTTCAGACTTTCAGATATTCTCTGATATTTTCAAAATTTTAGACCTGATGATGTTACCCCCTGGGTTAAAACCCAACTATGAGGGCCCGCATGCGGCTCAGCAGATTAAGCTACTGTTGTGATGCTGACACTTCATACTAGAGTGCCTGTTCAGGTCACCATTGTTCTGTTTCCAACACAGCCCCCTGCTTATGTACCTGAAAAGGCAGAGAATGATGGACCAAGTAGCTGGACCCTTCCATCCATGTGGGAGACTAGGATGGAATTCCAGGGTAATGGTTTTTGCTCATCTCAGCTCTGGCCATTGAGGTCCTTTGGGGAATGAACAAGTAGATAGATTGATCTCTTTGTTGCCTCTCCCTCACTCTGTGATTCCACCTTCCAAAAAAATTTTAAAAGCTTTAAATTTTAAAAAGTTTGTCATTGATATAATATATGGAACTAGGAATTTATCCCTTTATTTGAGATTTAGCATGCATTTATTCATAGTAATTTTATGGTTCTTTCTATTTCTGTAATATCAGCTATAATATCTCCTTCTCTACGTATAATTTTATTTTATTTTATCTATTTCTATTTGTTAATCTATGTAAAAGTTTGTGTATTAGGTTTATCTTTAAAAATAACAGCTTTTGGTTTTGTTAATCTTTTGTAATATTTTTCTAGTTTCAATTTTTTTTCATAGCCACATCTTGTTTATTCTGTTTCATAGTTTTTGTTTTTTTTTGTTTTTTGTATTTTTTTTTACAAAGAGACAAGCATAGCCACAGGACGTAACATTTTAAATGAACTAATACTAAACTTGAGCAGGAAGGAGGTGACATTTCTTGCCCAGGAAACTTAGGCCAGGGCAAGGTCATGAAGAAAGAAATTGTGACCCCTGCACCATCTGAAGGTGTGGAGAGGAGCTGCAAACCCTGCAACCCCTGCCCTGCTTCCCCTTCCCAGCGCTGCCTGTCACAAGGTGGGAGACCTCTCCACTTGGAGCTTTGGCTTCTCCACTTACCCAGTGGTATCAGCACAGGTAGTTCAAGTGAGGCATCACCTGGTCAGCCAGAAATTGTTCCTTAAAAACATGGCTTTTACTCCGCAATGGCTGGGGACCACCCTGCCACTGTTTCCAGCCCCTCCCTAAAGCAATATTTACTGAATGAACAAAGATCCTCTTCCCAAAGAGAGCTCCAGTGGCCCCCAGAGGGACCAGCTGACCCTCAGAGTCAGGTTTTGCCACAGCCTTGAGGGAGAGGCACAGGTGTCTCAGTCCACTTCCCATGAGCACTCAGTCCGGGCTCTGTTCATGGGAAATAAGCAATGGGGCTGTTCCAGGCCAGGGAAAGGTTGGCCGGTTCCCAAATAACAGAGTGCAGGAACACTCTGCTAAACTAAAAACTTTTATGACATCTCATCCCACTTTTGCATTGGCTTTTTCTTTCTTTCTTTTTTTTTTTTTACTAAGTTCAAGAGATGCATGATTCAGTCATTTATTTCTGGTCTTTATCAGCTTTTAATATAAGTACTTATTGTTGCAAACTTTCCTCTTAGTATTGCCTTGGTGGTATCCCACAGGATTTGATATGATGCATTTTAATTTTCATTTATTTCAAGAGCATTTTTTATTTTTTAAATTCATTCAGTGACTCTGGCCATTCAGTAGCATGCTGTTTAATTTGTAAATATTCTATTGTTTTCATTGATTTCTAGTTTCATTCCTTTTGTGGTCTGAGAACTATATGGGATTATTTCACTCTTTTGAATTTTAGTGAGATTTTATTTGAGGCCTAAAATGTGAAATGACAGTAAAAAAATCCTCCATGTGCTGATGATAAAAAATGTGCATTCTGTAGCTGTCAGATGAAACTACATCCAGTTACTTTTGTAACTACATCTATAGCTGATCCATTTGCTTAGTATGGTTCAACTCTGATATATCTTTATGGAATTTATGTCTGGTTTATCTATCCACTGATAACAGTGTGGCATTGAAGTCACCCACTATTACTGTATTGGAGTCCATCTCTCCTTTTATGTCCAATTATATTTACTGTATATCTCTTGGTGGTGTTGTGCTATACCCTCTTGGGACTTAAACCTTTTAATCAGTATATAATGTCCTTCTTAGTCTCTAAAGTTTGTGACAATATAATTTTTGGTTTGATATGTTATTTTGATTTAATATGCTATTTTTATTTAATATGAATATTTCTACTCTCACTTATTTTTGGTTTCCATTTGCCTGGTTTATCAATTTCCAGGTTTTCTTTTAGTCCATCTGTTTCTTTACTTGTGAAGTTAGTTTCATGTAGTCAGTGTAGAGTTTGGTCTTTTTAATTTTAATCTATTCAATCAGAATGTATTTGAATGGAAAATTTAATCCATTTGCATTCAAGTTTGGTGTATTTTGGTAAGAACTACCACCTGCCATTAAGCTGATTGGTTGCTGATGGTATCAGCACTGTTGGTGAATTTGGTAATGTTATGTGTCTTTATTGTTTACTTCTAATATAGGCCTCCCTCAGAATTTCTTATAAGCCTGGTCTAGTGGTGTAGAATTCTCTGTTATTATATGCCTATGAAATAGTTTATTTTGCCTCCATTTCTAAAGGATAGCTTTGCTGGATATAATATTAATGGTTTAGTGGTTTTGATTTGTTTTTTCTTTTCAAATATTGAATGCATCACCTCAATCTCTTCTGGCCTCTATGGTTTCTATTGACAAACTTACTTCTTTTCCTTTATATTAAACATGATACTTTCTGTTACTGTATTTGGAATTCTCTCCTTTTACTTTATGTTTCATAGTTTGACTAAAGTGCGTCCTGGATAATTTTTTTTTTTTTGCAGTGGGTGGACTGCATTGGGTCTTTTAGCTGCCTGAATCTAGATGACCATGTAAGTTGTAGGAAGAATTCAAGTAATTTTTCGCTTACTAAATATTGCTTCATTGCTTACACTGTATGTTCCAATGAATATGACTTTTAAAATAAGACACAGGAAAATAATCCCATGCAAATTCTGTATTATTTTAAAGTCCCTATTGGTTGAAAAATTTATTTTTACTGTAGAATTGGAGAGTTTTGTCCAAGCATAATTCAGTTTGATGATGTGATATGTGCAATGACACAATTAAAGAGTTACCAGACCCAATGTGTTCAGCATCATACCTTCACAACTGCAATTTTTACATTATAATGATAATGTTAAAATTACAGAAACAAAAATAAATTATCCAAACATTTAAGACAAGTCCCAAAATATAAACTATATAAAAATCTTAGGCTGATGCTGTGGCCTAGTAGGTAAAGCCACCACCTGCAGTGCTGGTATCCCATACTGTCACTGGTTTGATTTCTGGCTGCTCTACTTCCAATCCAGCTCCCTGCTGTGGCCTAGGAAAGCAGTAGATGGCCCAAGCCCTTGTGCCCCTGCACCCAGTGGGAGACTTGGAAAGAGCTCCTGGCTCCAGGCTTCAGATCGGCTCAGCTCAGGCTGCTTCAGACAGTTGGGGAGTGAACCAGTAGATAGAAGATCTCTCTCTCTCCCTCCCTCTCTGCCTCTGCCTCTCTTTCTCCCTCTGTGTAACTCCAACTTTCAAATTAATAAATAAATCTTCTAAAATCTATATAAAATCTAGTGTCTGTATTCTGTTTCATTAAAGGTAAGATATTTGGAATTTCAGCATTTCTTTTTAAAAAATGATTTATTTGAAATATTTATACAGAGAGAAAGAGAGGCAGAGGCAGAGGGAGAGGGAGAGGGAGAAGAAGAGGGAGAGAGAGAGAGAGAGAGAGAGAGAGAGAGAGAGAAGTAAAGGTCTTCCATCCATTGTTCCACTCCCCAAATGGCCACAAAGGCTGGAGCTGTGCCATCTGAAGCCAGAAGCCAGGAGCCAGGAGCTTCTTCCAGGTCGCCCACATAAGTGCAGAGGCCCAAGGCCTTGGACCATCTTCTACTGTTTTCCCAGACCATAGCAGAGAGCTGGCTTGGAAGTGGAGCAGCTGGGACTTGAACTGGCACCCATATCAGATGCCCGCACTGAAGGTGATGGCTTTATCTGCTCAGCCACAGCACTGGCCCCGGCATTTCAGTGTTTTTTGAAAAGTTGTATTGCTATTCACAAAAGGCTGGTGTTGGTGCCAGTGCTGTGGCACAGCAGATTAACGCCCTGGCCTGAAGCACTGGCATTCCATATGGGCACTGGTTCTAGTCTCGGCTGCTCTACTTCCAATCCATCTGCTATTGCCTAGGAAAGCAGTAGAAGATGGCCCAAGTCCTTGGGCCCCTGCACCCATGTGGGAGACCAGAGGAAGCTCCAGACTCCAGGCTTCAGATTGGCACAGCTCTGGCAGTAGCTGCCATTTGGGGAGTGTACCAGTGGATGGAAGCCCTTTCTCTGTGTTTCTCCTTCTCACTGTCTGTAACTCTAACTCTAAAATAAATAAATAAAATCTTTAAAAAAAGAAGGCAGGAGTTATACAGTCTGAGGACCATAACATGTCTGAATCCTGCCGTCCTGGTCCATATAGCAGTGTCTGAATACACCCATCAGTGATTGCAGGACAATGCAGCCCTGTATGATGTAGCAGTGGTATCTGCACCTGTCCTGGTTAATCGTTCAAATGATGTCATGGGACAGGTCAGAGATCCTATAGCCAAAACCTAAGGATCTCATACATGTTGGTACTTATGCACATAATACTTACAGAAAACTTCCAAAAATAAAGAACATTCATTTCATTATATGTATGTGCTTTAGACACTAAAGTCATGTAGCATAAAATACACTGGTTTGCTATAGATACACCTACCTCTCTATCACAATTGTTTATGATATGCTTTAAAAGGCTTTATAAAGCTAAAATTATCATAATAGTCTATTATGATCTTCCTTATAAGTATTATAAATGAAAATTTAAACTAAATGCTCTTAGACATATGTGTCTCATGACATTTACCACCACATATTCCTCTATGAATTCTTCATGTTTCTCTCCCTCTTGAAGTGAATTTGGTGAAGGAATCATTGCCAGAAAGACATAAAATTAAAACCCAGTAAATAACAAGACACTTTATCTACATTTTATATATCTATGTCTATCTATCTACATAGAATGATTTAAGGTAGGACTGAAAAATTTGTGGTACTTAGAGCAGAACTGAAGTGATATTATGAGGTTACACAATTAAATAGGAACTAATTTCTTCAACATCACAATTAGGGAATTGAATACTGCTATACCCTTAGAAGAAAATTATGACATTATATTTATATATTTGCTTTTCAATTCACCAAGACATAAAATAGGTTTCAAAAATAATATCACAGGGGCCAGCGCCATGGCTCACTTGGTTAACCCTCTGCCTGCAGTGCCAGCATCCCATATGGGCACGGTTCTAATCCCAGCTGCTACTCTTCCAGTCCAGCTCTCTGCTGTGGCCCAGGAGTTCAGTGGAGGATGGGCCAGGGGCTGGGGCCCTGCACCCACATGGGAGACCAGGAGAAGCACCTGGATCCTGGCTTTGGATCAGTGTGCTGTGCTGGCTGCAGCATGCTGACCACAGTGGCCACTGTGGGGGTGAACCAATGGAAAAAGGAAGACTTTTCTCTCTGTCTCTCTCTCTCACTGTCCATTCTGCTGGTCCAAAAAAACAATAATTGACACTCTTGTTTATGGCATCAGTAATCACCTGAGACTCTTGTCATGAGTTGCCAAGGCTATGGAAGCCCAATCTTATTTAGACAAGGTCATAGTCAAAGTGGAAGTTCTCTCCTCCCTTCAGAGAAAGGTATCTCCTCCTTTGATGGCCCATTCTTTTCCCTGGGATCTGACTCACTGAGATCTTTCATTTAGGTATTTTTTTTGCCAGAATGTCTTGGCTTTCCATGCCTACAATACTCTCATGGGTTCTTCAGCTGGATCCGAATGCCTTAAGGGCTGACTCTGAGGCCAGAGTGTTATTTAGGACATCTGCCATTCTATGAGTCTGCTCTGTATCCTGCTTCCCATGTTGGATTGTTTGCTCCTTTTTAATTATTTATATCAATTAGTATTAGCAGACACTAGTCTTACTTACGTGATCCCTTTGACTCTTAATCCTATCATTATGATCAATTATGAACTGAAACTGATCACTTTGACTAGTGAGATGGCATTGGTACATGCCACCTTGATGGGATTGAATTAGAATCCCCTGGCACATTTCTAACTCTACTGTTTGGGGCAAGTCCGATTGAGCATGTGCCAAACTGTACATCCCCTCCCTCTTTTATTCCCACTCTTATATTTAACAGAGATCACTTTCCACTTAAATTTAAACACCTAAGAATAATTGTGTGTTAACTAAAGAGTTCAACCAATAGTATTAAGTAGAACAACAACAAAAAAAACTAAAAGGGATAAAGTATTAAGTTGTTCCTCAACAGTCAGGACAAGGTCTGATCAAATCACTGTTTCTCATAGGGTCCATTTCACTTCAACAGATTTCCTTTTTGGTGCTCAGTTAGTTGTCACTGATCAGGGAGAAATATGATATTTATCTCTTTGGGACTGGCTTAATTCACTCAATGTATTAAGGGCCAGTGCCGTGGCTCACTTGGTTAATCCTCCACCTACAGCGCCGGCATCCCATATGGGTGCCGGGTTCTAGTCCTGGTTGCTCCTCTTCCAGTCCAGCTCTCTGCTGTGGCCCAGGAGGGCAGTGGACGATGGCCCAAGTGCTTGGGCCCCTGCATCAACATGGGAGACCAGGAGGAAGCACCTGGCTCGTGGCTTCAGATCAGCACAGCTCTGGATGTGGTGGGCATTTGGGGAGTGAACCAACAGAAGGAAGACCTTTCTCGCTGTCTCTCTCCCTCTCTGTCTATAACTCTGCCCCCTCTCTCTATAACTCTGTCTTTCAAATAAATAAAATGAATCTGTTTTAAAAAGTGTATTAAATAATATTAATATTTTCAGATTTAAATAACTTTTTCAAATTATAATTCCATGACTTTTCAAACATTTGTGATGTTGTAGAAATTTAATGTACAGTTTAATGAATTCTATTACTGTGTGTTTCATGTGTAAGTCTTTATTTAAATATATCCCACGTAGTTGAGTTCTTGCCCTATATGTGACACCTGGACTCTTGGCTTGGCCTGGCCCAGACCTTGCTGTTTTGGCCATCTAAAGAGTGAACCAATGGATACAGATGCTCTGTCTTCCTATCTCTCTAAGTCTGTACCTCTCTGTTGCTCTTTTGAATAAATAAAAAATTAATAAATCTTAAAAATTGTGAAGACAATTCCTGAACAAGCATCCATAAGTAACAAAACTAGCTTTTAACTACTTAGAAGCAATAGTAAATTTTACTTTGTTACAAATTTCTAATCTTTAAGGGTACTTGCTTCAGGAATAACATAGCCACAGAGAAGCAAGAAATGTAGAGACATAAAGCACAAATCTATTAGGTTGTATTTACACAAAACAAATTCAATTCCCACAGGACTGGTTGTGTTACATAGGATGCAAAGATAAGGGGATACCAAGAGGATCTGAAATGTTTCAAAGGAGGTGCCTCATTCAAACCAGTCCCAAGTCTAGTATTCAAAAATAAAAAACATTTCAGTAGCCTTTCAGAAAACTTCATCAGAAATGTACTCCAATTTGAAACAGCAAAATAAATGTAATTTTGGTGAGATTACTCATTGTTATGTTGGAATTCCTACTTACATGTTCCTTTTATAAAATTATAAGCAAAGGCAGTCATTGTGGTGCAGCACCTAGGCCTCTGACATCCCATATTAGAGTGCCAGTTTGAATACTGATTATTCTGCTTCTGATATAGCTCTCCACTAGTTTATCTGGGGAGCAGTAGATTTGGGAACACTTTAGAATTCGGAAGTGAATTTGAGATTCAAGTCTCTAAAATCTTGTAGACATCATTCATGGTTGACTTCTATGTACTGAAGCAAACTTCTTTTATTTTTCAAATTGAGATAAAATAAACTGATCACTTTATATTAAAATAAACTGCATTATAAAAACTAATCTGTTGCTACTTATTTCACAAAAAATAATTTTTAAATTTTCTTATAAAAAGAGAATCAAGCAAGCATCTTCTGATTCCAGTCACCCAGAAAATTAAGCCAATTCTTTCAAATCCATTACTAGTAAAGAATGCTTTGAAATGAGGGAGAACATATTTTTACAGTACATGAAATTTTTCACAGCATGATACAACTTCTCATTTTTTATTTCTCAAATTTAAAAGAAATTGTCACATGTGGGTGTTTTTTTTCAAATATCAAACACCACAAGCAAGATTCTTCAGTAGACGTTTTTGTCAGAGAGGAAACTCCACCAATACTTACAAATTTTTATCATCTTTTTAAGCATAAAATGGCTGAGAATTAGTAGTTGTGATTAGTTTTAGTAAAATAATAATTTGTATTTTTATTCTTTTTACTCAGCATTTTATATAATCAAGTTTATTTCACTTCCAGGGTTCAAATAAAAATAAGTGAACTTCACCAACAAAAATGAATAAAACTTGCTCAACTAGCAGTTAGTTGCATATTCCCATGTTAGTTTTAACCTGAAAGTTATAAGCTACTGTCTGTATTTTTATGTTTTATTTAAAATGGCTGGAATAGAGAATATTGTATTCACATGAGAAAAGAATTTTTGATGTGAGACTCAGAGTCATGATAAACAAGGTAATGAGGTAAATTGAGGTTGTGCTCCATCAAGATGGATGGACATCTCTTCAGATGAATCTGAGAGGGAGTGCCCAGTCACTCAGAGTTGGGTAAGCAAGATAAGAAAATTTAATGAAGAGAATACACTTGACAATCCAGGTGGGCATATCAGCAAAGAGCTAAGATCAGTTTGCAGGTTAAGGTTTATATGGGTATGAGGTCTAATTTATCTTGCCTTTTCTCCTTTCTTTCATCCCCTTTTCTTGGACAAAGGGTTTCCTGAGTGTGAAATAGTAGAATGTCCTCCCAAGATTTGTTCAATGTTATCAGGGCAGCCTGTAGTTGCCAAATAAAGATTTTCCTAGTGAAGAGGCAACTAACAGAATGGGAAAAAATATTTGCAAACTATGCAACCGATAAAAGTTTAATAACCAGAATCTACAAAGAGATCAAGAAACTCCACAACAACAAAACAAACGACCCACTTAAGAGATGGGCCAAGGACCTCAATAGACTTTTTTCGAAAGAGGAAATCCAAATGGCCAACAGGCACATGAAAAAATGTTCAGGATCACTAGCAATCAGAGAAATGAAAACCAAAACCACAATGAGGTTTCACCTCACTCCGGTGAGAATGGCGCACATTCAGAAATCTACCAACAACAGATGCTGGAGAGGATGTGGGGAAAAAGGGACACAAACCCACTGTTGGTGGGAATGCAAACTGGTTAAGCCACTATGGAAGTCAGTCTGGAGATTCCTCAGAAACCTGAACATAACCCTACCATACAACCCAGCCATCCCACTCCTTGGAATTTACCCAAAGGAAATTAAATTGGCAAATAAAAGAGCTGTCTGCACATTAATGTTTATTGCAGCTCAATTCACAATAGCTAAGACCTAGAATCAACCCAAATGCCCATCAACAGTAGACTGGATAAAGAAATTATGGACATGTACTCTATAGAATACTATACAGCAGTCAAAAACAATGAAATCCAGTCATTTGCAACAGGATGGAGGAATCTGGAAAACATCATGCTGAGTGAAATAATCCAGTCCCAAAGAGATAAATATCATATGTTCTCCCTGACCGGGGACAACTAACTAAGCACCGCTGGCGCTGTGGCTTAACAGGCTAATCCTCTGCCTTGCGGCGCTGGCACACCGGGTTCTAGTCCTGGTTGGGGCACTGGATTTTATCCTGGTTGCCCCTCTTCCAGGCCAGCTCTCTGCTATGGCCCGGGAAGGCAGTGAAGGATGGCCCAAGTTCTTGGGCCCTGCACCTGCATGGTAGCCCAGGAGAAGCACCTGGCTCCTGGCTTCGGATCAGCGAGATGTGCTGACTGCAGCGGCCATTGGAGGGTGAACCAACAGCAAAAAGAAGACCTTTCTCTCTCTCTTTCTCTCTCACTATCCACTCTGCCTGTCAAAAAAAAAAAAAGACAACTAACCAAGCACCAAAAAGGAAACCTGTTGAAGTGAAATGGACACTATGGGAAACGGTGATTTGATCAGCCCTTCTCCTGAATGTTGATGAACAACTTAATACTTTATCCCTTTTAGTAGTCTTTTTGTTCTACTTAATACAATAGTATAAATGCCATAAACAAGAGTGTCAATTGTTAAATCAACAACAGGTGTCACTGTGCACTTACTCCCCAGGTAGGATCTCTATCTTTAATGTGTTGTACTATGTGAATTAATAGTATAACTAGTACTCAAACAGTACTTTACATTTTGTGTTTCTGTGTTTCTGGGTGCAAACTGTTGAAATCTTTATTGAATATATACTAAATTGATCTTCTGTATATAAAGATAATTGAAAATAAATCTTGATGTGGATGGGATGGGAGAGGGAGTGAGAGATGGAATGGTTGTGGGTGGGAGGAAGGTTATGGGGGGAAAATGCCACTGTAATCCATAAACTGTATTTTGGAAATTAATATTTTTAAATAAAAGTTAAAAAACAACAAAAAAATTCCTCCAGTGGTTTTATCATAAGTAAGAATGAAAACACCTATGAAGTTATGGGCAGTACTTTTTATAAAATATAGGGCTGCTTCTGAGAATGCTACATTCAGAAAAATGTACATGAATCCTTGGCTGTTAATTGGCACCAGCAGATAGGTCATAGGAAGCCTGGATTTCTGTGGAGCCTGATAGGCCTGGAAAAGGGAAAGAATGATGGGTGCACAGGAGAAATTGAGAAAAGATACAAAATGATGGCACAAGTGAGAGTGTTGTGAGGACTCTTCCCAGTCGTGCTGCTGTGGATCAATGTGATGTGGGCATTGCCTAAGTTGCAACGTGACACAAACTGCTTCCTGACTGGTGTGAGGGGCCCACAAACAGATGGTTGGAGAGGGCTCTGTGTTTGTGTCTACCCCAGCTCTACAAGGCAAGGCTGATACCTGGACTAGTCAGAGGAAGGAAGTCCTGGACACCAGGTGCCCAATACTCCATGAACCTTAACTGAGCCGAGGTCATTTCTTTTTAGCAACAGTAATGAAGTCTTTTCAGGATATAAGGGTGGGGTGAAAATATACACATATCACTGATGCTTCATGTTTTCCTTTGGTGTTTATTTAAAAAAATATGGACTTGGATTCAATAATTTCTAACTTTGAGAGTGGCTGTACACCAATGGGTCTTGAGTCATTAGTGAACTTGAATGTAAGTTGTGGACCTGAGGGGTCACTGCCCACATGGAAGGGCATGGAGAGGGAGGATGGGAGGCAGGTGGGTTGCAAGCAGGCTGTGACTCCACAGGGACTCTCATGGCTATCCTGACCCATTTCATAGGTGGAGAAATTAAGACTGATCATGTTGTTGTCTTGTCTAATCTGAGGCCACAGATTCCCTGGCTCTTCTTGATCCATGTCCTCATGGGAGCCAGCAGTTGACCACAAATTCCTGACAATGAACCCTGAGAAGAAGGATGCTGAGGACCATTTCCAGATTATTCAGCACTATCCAGTTTAGGATTACAACAGACACTTTCTGCTCCTAGGGGCATGGCAGCAGCTACCAGGTTGACAGTCAATGGCAGGGTGATGCCTGTATATAGTGTACTGGGCTCTCACATTTAACATTGAAGTTCAAAACTTTAAGGGATATTCCATTGCTCTTGAAGAGAATTTCCAATCCTTCACAGAGCCCAGAAGCTCTCCACCTCCTGTTCACCCTGGCCTCTCACTAGCTCTTTTCCAGAGGCCTCCACATTCTGCACCTAACCCTGCCTGGCTCACACCCAACATCAAGACCACTGCAGGGTAATCTATGCTCAGGCTAGCCCTCTTGGACTTTCCAGTCCAGAGTTGTCCCCTGCAGGTTTCTACTGTCCCTCCTCTGCAGGTGGTTGCACTGCTCATCTTGCATAAAGTCAGCGAACACCAGACTTCAGTATTGGAAGAAGCCACCAGGAGATTAGAAATGCCATGTGGGTGATTTGTTCTCATTGCCCAGGCCATCTTTTCTGCTTGGAAGAAGAGCAGAAGATACTTTGTAAATGTTAACCATCTTTTCTGTCTGTGATTAAAAAGTATCCCTACTGATGGATCCTGCCAGTGTGGTTTAGTACCTGAAAAAAATAGTACCCACATATGAGAAATTGTTTCTAAATTTGAGAAATAAAACAATGAGAACTTGTTTCCCATCCATTCAAAGTTCAGATCCTTCAAAAATGTTTTTCTTCATCACAAAACATTCCTTTCTAGCAATAGATTTGGGAGAATTGGCTTACTTTTTTGGGTGGCTGAAATCAAAAAAATGCTTGCTTGAGTCTATTTTTATGAGAAAGCATAAAATTTATGAAATAAGCAGAAAAATAACATTCATTTTACTATGCAATTTCTTTGACTAGTAACTGTTGTTTTATTTTACCTCAATTTGAACAAGTAAAAGAATGTTGCCCACATGCTGGTCATGCTTCAGTATGAAGAAGTCAGCATGAATAATGTCTTCACGATTTTGGAGACTTGAACCACTGTCACTTTGGAATTCTAAAGTGTTCCTAAATCCACTGCTTCCCAGATACATTAGCAGAGAGATGTATCAGAAGCAGAATAGACAGGACTCAAACTGGCACTGCTATATGGGATGTCTGAGTCCCAAGTGCTGCATCACAGTATCTGCCCCTGCCTATAATTTTATAAAAGACACGTGTAATTAGGAATGCCACAGTGATAATGTGTATTCTAGAAAAAAATGTCACTATATTTATCATTTGGGATTACATTAAATCTTTGGTAGATTTTCTGAGAGTCTATTGACTGATTTTTAAATATTATTCTTGGGATTGGCTTGTATGACACACCTGATTTTGAAATATTTCAGATCCTTTTTGGCTCCCCTTTTCCTTTCATCTTGAACCATTATATCAGTGGGCATTGCAGACATTGCATTGTTAACTTACTTGCAAGATGGCAGAATAGTAACAGGGAGGTATACTCTATGCTAGGCAAAGTTAGAAGAAAAAAAGTAGAGAAAGTACTCTCAGGATAAAGTTGCAGAGAAAAATGCAGTGGGAAGTCCTGCAAAAGCAGTGGAAATGGTCTGGACCTGAGTGGAAGGCACAGCAACAAGCATGAACATGACCAAGGAGAGTATTTGAGGAGTGAGCTAGTATATGAGAAATCTTCCTCTCTTCAATTCATATCAAAAATAGTCTTTATAAAAAATCAGACTTGAGGACTGGTATAAGGCACTGCTTGCCACACTGGCATTTCATATAGGAATCTCTCTCTCTCTCTCTCTCTCTCTCCATATATATATATATATATCTATATATATATATATATATCTATATCTATAGATATAGATATAGATAGATAGATAGATAGATAGATAGAAAGATAGATAGATATAGATAGATATAGATATAGATAAATAGATAGATATAGATATAGATAGATAGATAGATAGATAGATAGATAGATAGATAGATAGATAGATAGAGATAGATATTCCCATTACCTGGGAAGGCATTAAATTATGCCCTAACTGCTTGTGATGCTATCACCCATGAGGGTGACCAAGATAGAGATTCTGTCTCCTGGTTTAAGCTTGGTCTCTCACTGGCTATTGGAGCCATATGGTCAGTGAACCAGTGAAGGCAAGATTTCTCTCTCTCTCTCTTACTCTCATTGCCCTTTTTGAGTAAACATATTAATAAATTAAGTAATCTTTTTAACAATCAGAATGAGAGACATAACACTTATCTCAAAAGGTGGATGAAAGAGTTGATTCTAACTTAAAATTAACCTTTTCAACTTAAATCTCACTAAGAATTATTTACATTCTGATTAATAGTTCTTCTAAACTAATGTAGAGGTAAAAATTGGCAAGAGAACACTAAAAAGAATGAATAAAAAAGGAATTTTGGAACAATAATTGCTGTTAAAATTATGCATAGTTATTCACAAAGAGGTTAAAAGTAGTGAAATACTAATCCAAGAAGCAGACCATTCAATGAAACAGAATGAAAATCTCAAAAATAGAAAACCCATACCTATGAGCATAAGGAAAGATAAAGTAGTATTTTAACTGTGACAAAAGATGAGCTGTTTGGAACAAGTGAAAAACTATTTAAAAAAAATTTTTTGACAGGCAGAGTGGACAGTTAGAGAGAGACAGAGAGAAAGGTCTTCCTTTTGCCATTGGTTCACCCTCCAATGGCCGCTGCGGTAGGCACGCTGCGGCCGGCGCACCGCGCTGATCCGATGGCAGGAGCCAGGTGCTTCTCCTGGTCTCCCATGGGGTGCAGGGCCCAAGAACTTGGGCCATCCTCCACTGCACTCCCTGGCCACAGCAGAGAGCTGCCCTGGAAGAGGGGCAACCGGGACAGGATCGGTGCCCCGACCAGGACTAGAACCCGGTGTGCCAGCGCTGCAAGTCGGAGGATTAGCCTAGTGAGCCAAGGCGCCGGCCTATTTTTAAAATTTTTAACTTAGAATTTTTAACTTAGAATGGCAGATGTCCTAAACAACACTCTGGCCTCAGAATCAGCCCTTAAGGCATTCGGATCTGGCTGAAGAGCCCATGAGAGTATTGTAGGCATGGAAAGCCAAGACACCATGGAAAAGAAAAGAAAAAAAAAAGAAGACCTAAATGAAAGATCTCTGTGAGGGAGATCCTAGTGGAAAGAACGGGGCCATCAAAGAAGGAGGTACCTTTCTCTGAAGGGAGGAGAGAACTTCCACTCTGACTATGACCCTATCAGAATAAGATCAAAGTCAGTGAACTCTAAAGGCTTCCATAGCCCTGGCAACTCATGATTAGAGCCTAGGGAGATTACTGACGCCATGAACAGGAATGTCAAATTGTTAAGTCAGCAATAGGAGTCACTGTGTACTTACATCCCATGTGGGATCTGTCCTTAATGTATTGTCTAATGTGCAGTGATGCTATAACTAGTACTGAAACAGTATTTTTACACTTTTTGTTTCTGTGTGGGTACAAACTGATGAGATCTTTACTAGTTGATCTTCTGTATATAAAGATAATTGGAAATGAAAAAAACAACCTGGTGTTAAATTGGAAATGGCATAGAAAATTAATTAATTTTTTAAAAAAATATTATATAGGATCTCTGTCTTTAATGTGTTGTACACTGTTATTTAATGCTATAACTAGTACTCCAACAGTATTTTTTTTTCACTTTGTGTTGCTATATGGGGGCAAACTGTTGAAATCTTTACCTAATATATACTAAACTGATCTTCTGTATATAAAGAGATTTGAAAATGAATTTTGATGTGATTGAAAGGGGAGAGGGAGTGGAAAAGGGGAAGGTTGTGGGTGGGAGGGAAGTTTTGGGAGGGGGGAAGCCATTGTAACCCATAAGTTGTACTTTGGAAATTTATATTCATTAAATAAAAGTTTAATAATAATAAAAAAGATTTGAATATTAAAAAAATTAATTTTTACAAAATACTTCAAATAAATTGTACTTTGATTAAAAATGAAATTGGGAGTAAAATGTAAAAAAACAATTGTAAGGCTGGGATAAATATTGGACATCTGCATAAATGTGTTTCCCTGTCTTCTGAAAAGTGTGAAACACTTTTGCCTCTTAGGTTTGCACTTGACACATATAGCCACACTTTCTGAAATCACAAAAGTAGTCATTTGTGGTTGCTAGCTAAACTTTGATGGAAACCAGATGTGGTCTAGAGTGATGGGGAAGGGGATGATGTGAGGGTTAAGGAAATTTAGAAAGACATTTTGAGGAAATTATCTTTGGTGCAATGCCTTTAATCATCCTGAAATTTGCTGCTACCTGAGTCGCAAGGCTTTACAAAGACTGATTCTCCACAAACAAGTTTCTCTTTTACTAACAGGCATCAACTATCAGCCAAGTCCCATTTAGGTTCAGAGTGAGTGCAACCTCAAGATTTGTGAGCCCTGGATTGTGCATATGCGCCCTGAGCACCCTGGCACCTGGCCCTTAGTGTTCAGGTGCAAAGTCTGCAGTTGTGAGAGGTGCACCCATGTACTAGTGTTTAGTGACATTGTTCTGCTGCAGTTGTACAAAATGTAGAGCCCGGAAAGCGTGGAGCTGCCCTGTGGCCACCTTGTGGGAACAGTTTTGTGTGTCTAGATTGCTAGGATTGGGATCCTGAGGCAGTGAAAGCAGGTAGGTTGTGGCGGTGTCTGTGAGGACACAGCCTCAGTGATGAGGGAGCTCCTTAACTTCATGAGTGAGGAGGGAATCGCTCTTGACCAGGTCCCCAGGTCGTCCTTCTGAGGAGCAAACCCAGAACCGGAACGTTGGCTGATTCCGCATGGACTCTTAATTCCCACTGAAAGACGTTTATTGATCATTCGAGAGGGATTGTACCAACAACATTTTTATGGAATATTCCTTTTAGTATACATATTTAAAAACCCATATTGTGTCCATTTTAGAGAAGCACATGATCCCTAACTACTTCCCATGATATATCAACTTCCAGGCTAAAAATTATTTCAGTAAGGGCCAACTTGTGGCAAAGAAAGTAAAGCCAGTTCATGTACAGCTGGTCCATTTCTAAACCCATCTCTCTACTAGCTAACAGCCTGGAAAAAGCAGGGGAAAGGGACCCAGTCTCCTAAATGGGAAACCTGGAAGAAGCTCCTCTTTTCTAGCTTTGGCCTGGCTCAGCCTTAGCCATTGCAATTATTTGGAGAGTGAACCAGGGGATGAAATGTATTCACATTCATTGTCTTTCCTCTCTTTCTCCCTCCCTTCCTCTCTCTGTAACTCTGAACTCATCAAATAAAAATAAATAAATAAATCTTTAAAAACATTCTTTCAGTAAATCCCAGTATCCATGTTATATCAGTGCACACCTCATTTGATGTGTGCACTATTGAAAAGGGGGACTGCAGTGAGAAAATGGCCCTGCATTCATGAATAAGGAGGTATATCATTATCAAAATGTTAGTATTTTATGGTTATTGGCTCCACCAAAACCACAAGGTTTTCAAATTTTAGAGTTACATATGCTCTTCTACTGTTGTGATAAGGTTTGCAATTTATTTTTAAAAAGTCATGTCTTTCTAGATATGAGAAGGTATTGATTTCCACAAATTAATCATTTATTCAAAATTGGAAAGAAATGAATGAAAGAACAGAAAATCCAGAAACACTCAAGTATAGGTAAGCATTTAGAATTTAATTTCCCAGCAGCTGTCTCTGTGGCATAGTGGGTAAGCCTGTTGCCTGAAGTGCTGGCATCCCATGTGGGTGACGGTTTGGATCCTGGCTGCTCCACTTCCCATCCAGCTCTCTGCTATGGACTGGGAAAGCAAAAGATGGCCCAGATCCTTGGGCCCTTGCACCCTTGTGGGTGACCCAAAAGAGGCACCTGGCTCCTGAGTTCAGATTGGTGCAGCTCAGCTGTTGTGGACAATTGAGGAGTAAGCAAGCAGATGGAAGACCTCTCTTTCTATCTCTATGCCTTTCGTTCTCTGTATAACTCTGACCTTCAAACAAATAAATAAATCTTTAAAAATTTGATTTTCCAATTAGTTCCATATAATTTCCATTAGTTTCCAATAGTTCCATATTGTTGCCCTGTTATCTTGGAGAAATTAGCTTTAGATTTTATGACCCTCTAATTGTTGTGATTTTGTGACTATTTTAAAATAAATATTTTAAATATATAAAACCCAAAAATCTCCAAAGAAAACCAATTCATATCTGACATTTTTATGTCAACAAAGACCTCTAAAGAAAGTATTCTGGGGCTGGCACCATGGCTCACTTGGTTAATCCTCTGCTTGCAGCACAGGCATCCCATAAGGGTGTGGAGTTCCAGTCCTGCTTGCTCCTCTTCCAGTCCAGCTCTCTGCTGTGGCCTGGGAAGGCAGTGGAGGATGGCCCAAGTGCTTGGGCCCCTGCACCCACATGGGAGATCAGGAGAAAGTACTTGGCACCTGGCTTTGGGTCAGCATAGCTCCGGCTGTAGCAGCCATTTGGGGGGGAGGGAAAAACGGAAGGAAGGCTTTTCTCTATTTCTCGCTCTCTCACTAACTCTATCTGTCAAATAAATTTTAAAAAAGCAAGTATTCTGAAGTTTCATTTCTCAAAATAAAAATTTAATCCCCTAAAGTTGCAGTTGCAGCAGATTAAGCTACTGACTGAGATGCTGACATTCCCTATGAGCTCTGGTTTGAATCCTGGCTGCTCCACTTTTGATCCAGCTCTCTGCTAATCCATCTAGGAAAGGAGGAGAATCATGGTCCAAGTGCTTGGGCCTCTGCCATCCATCTAGGAGACCAAATGCAGTTCTTGGATTCTGGGTTTGTCTCAGGCCATTGGGGCCAATAGATGAATGAACCAGCAAATGGAAGATCTATGTGTGTGTGTGTGTGTGTGTGTGTTGCCTGCTCCAATGTCTTCCCATTCCTGACTGATGTTCTTACAGTTATCCCAGGAAACACCCCATCACAAGACTCTGCCATACTCTGGCTGAAGAGCCTCTTTTCATGAGTCAATTAGCTGACAGGCTGTGGGTCATAGTTC
This sequence comes from Lepus europaeus, assembly GCF_033115175.1. Lineage (NCBI taxonomy): Eukaryota > Metazoa > Chordata > Mammalia > Lagomorpha > Leporidae > Lepus > Lepus europaeus. Next base: position 25,030,354 of record NC_084851.1, on the reverse strand, counting down.
TCTGTGGGCACTGAGCACATACTTGACTGAGAGTAGAGGGTTTTGCCTGTGAGTTTTCTCAGAATGGAGGGAGTGGTGGTCTTTCTCCTCCAATCTCATCTCACAAGAGAGGAGATGGGATATGGCTTTCTTCTTGGGCAAAGGCAGCTCTGGGGTCCTTTGGGTTCTTCCTCAGGGAGGGCAAGTATGAATGGCCTTTCAGTGTGTGAGGCAACACCACAGTGGCCAGCTCCCCTTGTCCTTCATGGCCATGCTTGCCTGGCTATCAGAAACCTAGCAGGGATGCAGCTGGGGCAACAAAAACTTATGTGGTTCTTGTGCTATAGGTCCAGGTGAGTCACTGTACTCTATCAACTGCTGCATATGGTCTGCAGGTTTCTAGCTCCTTACCTTTCTTATCCCACAAACATGTTGCACAACAACTTTTAAGGCCTTTTCACTTTGAGTCAATGTCATAACATGTCCCCACATATCTGAAGCAGTTTCCTAAGCTTTCTGGATTCTCTTCTTACCCCTGCAGTTACCATAACTGGGGACTTCTAGGGCTACAACTTTCTGCTACAAGTCAGGCCTCACACTGCTACTGATGATCCACACTATGTCCCTGATCTGTTCCTGCCCTTCTCTCTGTTCTGTTGGTGTTGTAACCTAGGTAGTCCTCTTGGGTTAAAAGGAAGGTCAGTGGCCAGCTAATCATTATCTACCTGGGACCCCAAGCTGGCTTAGCCCATACTGTCTCCAAGAGAAGGAACAAAGACACTGCATGCAAAGTAGGCAAGGAGTTAAATTGAAAAAGACTACAACTTCTCCAGCACACTTCCTGATACTCATGCAGGCAACTCTGAGGCTGATGCTGACAATAATTAGGCCATAGCCAGGGTGCAGGAGGCAGGAGCACCTGCAAGCCCTGACATCCCAGGATTGATGATAACAGGAAACCCCAGTCTGGGCAACAGCAGGCATCACAGTTACCATCAGAATCTCAACTCCTCCACTCCAGTGTCAGTCTTGTTCACCTCTATTTCCCACAAAGGTATCAAGGACCCAGGGATTTCATGCAGTCCCAGGCCTCAGCTCCTGCTGCATCTGTGGTGACCTCTGTTCTCCAGTTGGCTCATATGTGGGCTTGTGTGTGTATAGGTAAACCCGTACACATGCCCTCACTACAAATTTATTGTTCCACCTGGGTCTGACTATACCAAGATGAGCACACACAAATCCATTTCACTGCCAGTAATTGCACAAAGCTGGATGTGAGTGACAGCAAGTGATCCTCAGTTTCCCAATCAGCCACGCCTTGGACATCCTGGTAGTGTGGTTTTGGAGAAGGCAGTGAGCATAGCACATAGGGCAGCTCCTATGCCTGGGAGGCTAGATCTCTCACCTCAGTCACCACAAGGCAGCAACTGGGACCCTGTGATGTTCAGGAGTTTCCCAGAGAGGCCTCCTGTTTTCATATGTCCTCCTTCGGTGGAGATGGCCAACAGCAGTGTGGCCAGGGGAAGACTGTAAGGACAGCTGACAGGGTTGCAGTGGCATGGGAAACAGGACAGAGGACATGGCTATTGCAAGATCATGCCACCCTGGCTCCAGAAACAGTGAGCCCCCCTGTAGCTGTGCTACACAGTGTTCAGACATGGTACCTCAGCAGTTACTGACTGGAGGCAAACAGGATGTACAAACAGGATGCCCTTGGGTGTGGGGTAGTGGTTGTGTAGGATCAAGGGCTGGGGTGGGAAGAGGGTGGCCTTGCAAAACTCCAGGGTGTGGGACAGAGGAGGGTGAGTCCTGAGAGCTGCAGCTGGTCCTGCCAGAGCTAAGGGGCTTCCTGGACAGCTGCAGTAGTGATGATAGCAGGGGAGGCTAACCAGGGCAGGGTATTATGATGTGGAAAGGCAGTGGGAGGACACAGTGGGAGGGGGAGACCCAGATGGAACCACATGGAGGGAGGCAGGGAAGCAATGGACAGGGTGAAAAGGGAGAGTAAGAAAGGAGAGGGGCTGAGCTGGAGATGATGGACCTGGCAGAGGCCAGCAGAGGGAAGATTTGAGCAGGAGAGTAGAGCAAGGATCAGAGAGGGCCTTGAGTCCAGAGCCAGCTCAAGCAGAGAGCACAGAATTCCAGACTAGAAACACCATAGATTTTTAGTTTATGTTCCTTGGTCTTTATATTTCTCAAAACACATAACATTGATTATAAATAAATTATCATTAACTTGTCTAACACTTTATTTGTCCCCTCATTTAAGCTGTTTTTATCTTGAAATCTTTTCTTCACTTAATTTATAAACCTCCAGTATAATTTCTTTCCCTTCACAATAAAAAAGGAACTATTACCATTACTGCACAGCCTTGTCATGTACGACTACATGGATAACCAGTTATTCCCCTACTTAAAAAGCTGTTATCCATATTAATAAATCTTAATAAAATCAGTTATGCTCCCATTAATCTATTGAGTGCTTATATCATAATCTTACTTGGATAAATGAAAAAAGTTACCCAGGACCACATTTTAGACTTTCCAAGTCTTCTCTGATATCCCAAGGTGCCTGTCTTCAAATAAATCTGGTCACCCTTTGCCAATTTTGACAAGATTCTACTCATTCAATAGTGTTGGAAAATCTCAAGATACAATCTAAACCCTCATTCTGTTTTTACCCTATATTATCTTTGTTCTTTGATGTATGTACTTAATTTCTTCAACTGTACCTATTGTTAACACCATTGTTGCAATATCTCATAAAGCAAGTAAGACACCTACAAGTTCTAATTTCTAATTTTGTGTTTTTGAGGGCTCAAATAAAATCAGAATGAACAAAAATTCTCTACTCCCACTTGTCTCCTATTTCCTGGCCTGACATGAGGTACAAGATATTGATTTCATGGTGGTTTCAATGTCAAAGTTGTTTGCTTTTTCAAGAATTTTTTAAATAGCTATTACTGTCATTTCTTTTCTTTCTTTTCTGTCATTGTCTGTGGACAGTTAGACAGCAGGTGGTGCCTTGTCTGCCCCATATTTTATCACTTCATCAATCTGATCATCTTTAGTCAGAAACCTCTTGCTACCACCAACATGACCCACCTTGGTAGTTGCTTGTTCTCCCTGTGCCAAAGTTGTTGGTGACCTCCAGGTGGCATGATATCTGACCTGAATTGTGCTATCACTTCAGGACAGCACCTCTGACATGGTCATGTCTGGGAGTTCTGTGCCAGTGTGTCCATATGGGGCTGGGGTGGGGGATGAAGGCAGGCTCCCATGATGCTGTTGGCAGGCTGAAAGACACAACTAGGATGAGCTTGCACCTCCTGCACCAGAGACACTGTGAGGGCCAGGACATGGATGTGTTGCAATTTCTCTAAGGGCATGAGTGGTTGCTGCTCTGGCAGAGGCCAACAGGACTCATGTTATCTGTGCACTCTGGGTCAGATCCGGGTAAGGACAGTGTCCCTGAAAAACCATGGAATAAGTAACAGATGGTGGGGCCCTGGAAGCCTCACTTTGTCCTGAGGTGGGGGCAGTCTGTGAGGCTGACTGGGGAGATACTTGTAGGGGCAGTGGGCAGATGGATAGAAAGAGGCCAGTAAATGAGTAGGACAGGGTTAGGACACTGGAGGGATGGGGTTATGGCAAAGAAAACAGAGCCAGGTAGGCTGGAGAGCTTGGAAGCCAAGAGAGCAGATGAAGAAAGGAGAGGGACCAAGCTGGAGGCGAAGGGAGAAGCAAGCAGAGTGGAGACATGAGTGGGAGCCAGAGAGAAGGACACGATAGGGAAAGGGTTGGGGAGGCAGGGCCCTGAGCCAAGCTCCAATGTGTCACCTCCCATTTTTATCCAATTTATGTTTCTTTAACTTCACATTTAAGGAGCTGCTAATGGGATCAGAGAGAGGCTTGAGATGGCTCTGCTACCAGACACTACAAGTACTATTTAAACTAGTATAGAAGACTTTAAAATAATGAGATTAGGATGTTTGATTACTCACTGAAAACTGGATTTCCTTGTTTTCCCAATACATTAATAAATAGTGTGAAACATTTCTTTATTCATACCAAATTCAAATTTACACTTGGCAAGTCCTTTTATATCATTTGTTTTATTATTTTATAGAAGTCTTACTGATGTATTTTGCCTATATACCAAAATGCATAGCCTTTTAAACGCATCTGCTCTTTGCTAAAATCTAGAATTTACCAATAACAGACATAGCCATGTATCAGTTTTGCCATTTTGGAAAAAGGTGAAAGATTTATATGTTCTAAAGAGAAATCAGAGTATAGTTTTGCCATTTTGAATGTAGCACAATACATAATATTCTATTTGCATTTTATGAACAGTAATAATTGCTCTGAATTAGAAACTGCTAAGGATCACCATACTGTTATATTATTTGAAGATAAGTGTGTTTATATATTTGGTCTGAATATTTTTCATAAGGTGAAAATTATTCTTCCACCTAACAGGTATAATATACCCAAACAGATTAGCTTCCCTTTTAAAATAGATGAGTGTATTCTATAAGACATATCTGAACAAAAAAGTGTTAAGATGTTGACAGAAAAATATGTTCTATTTATTTAACTTTACCTTCAATGCTGTGTGTGTGTGTGTGTGTGCAATATTTTTCACAGGAAAGATTAAGCATAATACAAATTATCATTTGAAGATTGCAGGTAAGTATGAATTAAGGTAGTTCAGAAATTAGGGGCCAAACTATTATACATTCAACACTGAATAAATCATAAATAGAAGGAGATAGATTTGGGAATTTTGAAACTGAAAACTTTAAGGTCAACTTTAAGAAAAATAAAATGTATCAGTACAAAATGGGCAAGTGCAAGGGAGGCACGCAGAAACTGGTGAGAAAAACTGCTTGCACCACTGCACTAAATGGTGGGTAACTGGGGAAGAAATCATTCATGACTATGTCTATACATAAATTGGGTTCTTGAAACACATCTTTTATGTTTTGAAAGCTATTTGTTAGACCCTAATGGAGAAAAGTGTGTAACTTCTGCTTGTCCAGTTTTTCCTTTTTTCCTTTGGTTGCTGCATATGATGGCACCAATTAGACATGTTGTTACAATAGGATTATCTGCAATCTACCAGTGCAAAAAGATGTCTTCTAAGTATGTTCATTTCTATGAAAGGAGAATAATTTTAATGAGTTTTCTTGTTCCACAAAATACTTGGGTATCACTTTTATGCTGTACTCTGTAATTGTCAGGTGGAAAAAGTTGAATGAGAGGAAATCCAGTTTTGTTCTTCAATGTATTCTGTAGGCAAAGATCCAGTAAACATAGGCTAGTTCTATTTAATATGTGGCTAAGTATGATTTGTGCATTTTTTTCTTATACTTTCAGTGCACAGAAATGAATTAATCATAATTATTGATTGTAGAATGGCCATCACTGATTTATATGTAGCTTTTTATATTATATACTTACCTATTAAAATATAAAACTCATTGCTTATATTTAACTGGCACATTTTTATCTTTGCACTTATGTAGTCTCTTATCTGATAAACCACTTGCAATTTTTCATTTTGAAGTATTTTAAAGAGCAAATTCTTGAAGGTATTTGACAAGTAACCTGGGTATCAACTCCTTTAACTTTAATATATTTTCAATCTATTGTATTGATTGATTTGTATCTGATTTGTCAGTTTTGACATACATATTCACTGTTATTCTAAAATGTTCAACTTTTATAGAAAGTATTTTTTTCTTTTCAGACTAAATTTTTATTAGTTTAGATGATATTTTACTATATAATGATCATAACATACTCAGAGACAGAAATAGGGCTTTACACACAAAAAACCTGACACATGGAAGAATGCAGCTCTTATTAGAAGTGGTCATGAGCTTTAATTCTACGGAATATTTAACTTGCAAAACAAATGAGGATTTAAAATTAACTGCAACAAAATGTGCTTTTGCCAATGTAAAAGAGATGGTAGCTTCTTGAGCAGATCCATCCTTGAAGTAGCAGAAAATGTCAAACATCAATTTGTCACATCTATCTTCTCTGTGTAACAATTAGAAAGTTATTTTTGACATCAATTATAGGCAATATTTCAGTCCTGCACATGATATTGTTAACCTACATGTTTCTTAGAATTGATTTTTTTCAAAGCATGAGATGATTTATAACATATTAGATTTTATTTTTAGTTAATATTTAGGACACTTGCCCTTAAAACACCAAGTCATATAAATTTGTTATGTACAATTTTTCACTATGAAAATTTTAAATTTCTGTAATGTTACAAATACATATATATTAGAGGGAGGTCAATCATTGGAGAAGCAGCAGGCCAGATCCTCACAATGTGATACACATCTGATAAACACATGAAATGCAAGGCTAATGGATGAATTACTAAATAGCTACAGTGATTACATTCTTAAAAGAGTATATATTTAGAAATGGCCATATTTGAAATTCAGCATTTCTATTTTATTTTGAAGTTTGAACCTCTTTTTTCTAGTGAAATGCAGGTACACATAGGAGATTCTTGATATTTCAGATATTTGAATTATAGAATGAATGTTTGTTACAAGTGGAGTTTGAGAAAAAAACAGAAAAAAACTGGAAATAAAGGAAAATTTAAGGATGGCACAATACTTCAGACTGCAATATTTTAATATTTTAGGAAATGTTAAATTTAAAATGTCCTAAATTTGACAAATTAAATATTGCATTTGGACAAATGATAATTTCCTTCTTTAAAGTGAAAAACAAGTTTTATTTTATTGCAAGCATTTATGAAATCCTAGTTGTATCCTCATTATTCTTTGTTAAAGAGTTTGGCAAACTATTAAGGAACCAACAACAATGATGTGACATCTCTAGTTGGCAAGAGAATCCTCCCTGGAACTGGTGCTGCATTGCCAGCATTCCACATGGGGGCCTATTCATGTCCCAGCTACTCCTATTCATGTGCCATAGCTCTCTGCTATGGCCTGGGAAATCAATAGAAGATGACTCAAGGTTTTGGGCCCCTAAACCCACATGGGAGAGCTGGGAGAATCTTCTGGATCCTAATTTAAGATCAGTCCAGCTCCAGCACTTATGGCCATTTTGGGAATGAACTAGTGAATGTAAGACCTCTCTATGTCTCTCTCTCTCTGTAACTGCTTCTCGAGTAAATAAAGAAATCATTAAAAAAAGAGCATGTGCTTAATCATGCAAAGATGTTGAATTAATGAGAAAATATTAACTGCTTTATTATACATTAAAATGTTTTCATCCAGGGCCAGGGCTGTGGCACAGCAGATAAAGCTGCCACCTGTGGAGGTGGCATCCCAAATGGGCACCAGTTCCAGTCCTGCCTGCTCCACTTCCAATCCAGCTCTCTGCTATGGCCAGGGAAAACAGCAGAAGATGGTCCAAATACTTGGGCCCCTGCATCTGCATTGGAGATCTGGAAGAAGTTTCTCACTCCTGGCTTCAGATCGGCTCAGCTTCAACTGTTGCAGTCATCTGGGGAGTAATCCAGTGCATGCGTCTTCCTCTCTGTAACCCTGCCTTTAAAATAAATAACTAAATCATTTTTTACAAAAGGTATTTATCCTTTCTTTTTTTATTAAAATTTATTTAATGAATATAAATTTCCAAAGTATAGCTTATGGGTTACAATGTCTTCCCCTTCCCAAAACTTTCCTCCCACCCGCAACCCTCCCCCCTCCCGCTCCCTCTCCCCTTCCTATCACATCATGATTCATTTTAAATTCTCTTTGTATACAAAAGATCAGTTTAGTATATATTAGGTAACGATTTCAACAGTTTGCCCCCATATAGCAACACAAAGTGAAAAGAAAAGAAAAAAAATACTGTTGGAGTACTAGTTATAGCATTAAATAAGGGTGTACAGCACATTAAAGACAGAGATCCTACATAATATATATATTTTTAAATTAATTAATATTCTATGCCATTTCCAATTTAACACCAGGTTTTTTTTTTCATTTCCAATTCTCTTTATACACAGAAGATCGATTCAGTATATAATTATTAAAGATTTCATCAGTTTGTAACCACGCAGAAACACAAAGTGTAAAAATACTGTTTCAGTACTACTTATAGCATCACTGCACATTAGACAATACATTAAGGACAGATCCCACATGGGATGTAAGTACACAGTGACACCTGTTGCTGATTTAACAATTTGACACTCCTGTTCATGGCGTCAGTAATCTCCCTAGGCTCTAGTCATGAGTTGCCAGGGCTATGGAAGCCTTTAGGGTTCGCTGACTTTGATCTTGTTCCAATAGGGTCACAGTCAAAGTGGAAGTTCTCTCCTCCCTTCAGAGAAAGGTACCTCCTTCTTTGATGGCCCCGTTGTTTCCACTAGGATCTCACTAACAGAGATCTTTCATTTAGGTCTTCTTCTTTTTTTCTTTTCCATGGTATCTTGGCTTTCCATGCCTACAATACTCTCATGGGCTCTTCAGCCAGATCCGAATGCCTTAAGGGCTGATTCTGAGGCCAGAGTGTTGTTTAGGACATCTGCCATTCTATGAGTCTGCTGTGTATCCCACTTCCCATGTTGGATCTTTCTCACCTTTTTTGATTCTATCAGTTAGTATTAGCAGACACTTGTCTTGTTTGTGTGATCCCTTTGATTTTTAGACCTGTCTAAGCCATCGAATGTGAACTGAAATTGATCACTTGGACTAGCGAGGTGGCATTGGTACATGCCACCTTGATGGGATTGTACTGGAATCCCCTGGCACATTTCTAACTCCTTCATTTGGGGCAAGACTGATTGTGCATGTCCCAAACTGTGCATCTCCTCCCTCTCTTTTTCCACTCTTAAATTTAACAGAGATCACTTTTCAGTTAAAATTTAAACACCAAAGAATAATTGTGTGTTATTTACAGAGTTTAACCACTAGTACTAGAACAACTACTACAACAACAAATACTGAAAAGGATAAAGTATTACATTGTACATCTAGAGTCAGGACAAAAGCTGATCAGGTCATTGTTTCTTATAGTGTCCATTTCACTTCAGCAGGTTTCCCCTTTGGTGCTCAGTTAGTTGTCGCCGATCAGGGAAAACAAATGATATTTGTTTCTTTGGGACTGGCTTAATTCACTCAGCATGATGTTTTCCAGATCCCTCCATCTTGTTTCAAATGACTGGGTTTCATTGTTCCTTACTGCTGGGTAGTATTCTATGGAGCACATGTCCCATAGTTTCTTCATCCAGTCTACTGTTGATGGGCATTTGGGTTGGTTCCAGGTCTTAGCTATTGTGAACTGAGCTGCAATAAACATTAATGTGCAGATGGCTTTTTTATTTGCCAAATTAATTTCCTTTGGGTAAATTCCAAGCAGTGGGATGGCTGGGTTGTATGGTAGGGCTATGTTCAAGTTTCTGAGGAATCTCCAGACTGACTTCCACAGTGGCTTAACCAGTTTGCATTCCCACCAACAGTGGGTTAGTGTCCCTTTTTCCCCACATCCTCTCCAGCATTTATTGTTGGTAAATTTCTGGATGTGAGCCATTCTCACCGGGTGAGGTGAAACCTCATTGTGGTTTTGATTTGCATTTCTCTGATTGCTAGTGATCCTGAACATTTTTTCATGTGTCTCTTGGCCATTTGGATTTCCTCTTTTGAAAAATGTCTATTGAGGTCCTTGGCCCATCTCTTCAGTGGGTTGTTTGTTCTGTTGTTGTGGATTTTCTTGATTTCTTTGTAGATTCTGGTTATCAACCCTTTATCTGTAGTATAGTTTGCAAATATTTTCTCCCATTCTGTCAGTTGCCTCCTCACTTTCCTGACTGTTTCTTTCGAAGTACAGAAACTTCTCAATTTGATGCAATCCCAAATGTTAATTTTGGTTTTGACTGCCTGTGCTCCTGGGGTCTTTTCCAAGAAGTCTTTGCCTGTACCTATATCTTGCAGGGTTTCTCCAATGCTCTCTAATAGTTTGATGGTTTCGGGCCATAGATTTAAGTCTTTAATCCACGTTGAGTGAATTTTTGTATAAGGTGAAAGGTATGGGTCTTGCTTCAAGCTTCTGCACATGGAAATCCAATTTTCCCAGCACCATTTATTGAATAGACTGTCCTTATTCCAGGGATTAGATTTGGATCTTTGATCAAATATAAGTTGGCTGTAGATGTTTGGATTGTTTTCTGGTGTTTCTATTCTGTTCCATTGGTCTATCCATCTGTTTCTGTACCAGTACCATGCTGTTTTGATAACAACTGCCCTGTAGTATGCCCCGAAATCTGGTATTGTGATGCCTCCGGCTTTGTTTTTGTTGTACAAGATAGCTTTGGCTATTCGAGGTCTTCTGTGTCTCCATATGAATTTCAGCATCATTTTTTCCAGATCTGAGAAGAAGGTCTTTGGTATCTTGATTGGTATTGCATTTAATGTATAAATTGCTTTTGGGAGAATAGACATTTTGAAGATATTGATTCTTCCTATCCATGAGCATGGAAGATTTCTCCATTTTTTGGTGTCCTCTTCTATTTCTTTCTGTAAGGTTTTGTAGTTTTCTTCATAGAGATTTTTAACGTCCTTGGTTAAGTTTATTGCAAGGTATATGATTGTTTTTGTAGCTATTGTGAATGGGATTGATTTTAGAAGTTCTTCCTCAGCCGTGGCATTGCCTGTGTATACAAAGGCTGTTGATTTTTGTGCATTGATTTTATATCCTGCTACTTTGCCAAACTCTTCGATGAGTTCCAATAGTCTCTTAGTAGAGTTCTTTGGGTCCCCTAAATAAAGAATCATATCATCTGCAAAGAGGGATAATTTGAGTTCGTCCTTCCCGATTTGTATCCCTTTAATTTCTTTTTCTTGCCTAATAGCTCTGGCTAAAACTTCCAGAACTATATTGAATAGCAGAGGTGAGAGTGGGCATCCCTGTCTGGTACCAGATCTCAGTGGAAATGCTTCCAACTTTTCCCCATTCAATAGGATGTTGACCGTGGGTTTTTCATATATTGCTTTGATTGTATTAAGGAATGTTCCTTCCATACCCAGTTTGCTTAGAGTTTTCATCATGAAAGGGTGTTGTATTTTATCAAATGCTTTCTCTGCGTCTATTGAGAGAATCATATGGTTTTTCTTCTGCAGCCTGTTAATGTAGTGTATTACGTTGATTGTTTTGCGGACGTTGAACCATCCTTGCATACCAGGGATAAATCCCACTTGGTCTGGGTGGATGATCTTTCTGATGTGTTGTTGCATTCTGTTGGCCAGTATTTTATTGAGGATTTTTGCTTCTATGTTCATCAGGGATATTGGTCTGTAATTCTCTTTCAATGCTGCATCTTTTCCCAGCTTAGGAATTAAGGTGATGCTGGCTTCATAGAAAGAATTTGGGAGGATTCCCTCTTTTTCGATTGCTCTGAATAGTTTGAGAAGAATTGGAGTTAGTTCTTCTCTAAATGTCTGGTAGAACTCAGCAGTGAATCCATCTGGTCCTGGGCTTTTCTATGTTGGGAGGGCCTTTATTACTGTTTCAATTTCTGTGTCACTTATGGGTCTGTTTAGGTTTCCTATGTCTTCCTGGCTCAATTTAGGTAGCTTGTATGTGTCCAAAAATCTGTCCCTTTCTGATAGATTTCCAGGTTTGCTGGCATACAGGTCCTTGTAGTAATTTCTGATGATTCTTTTTATTTTTGTGGTGTCTGTTGTTATGTTTCCTTTTTCATCTCTGATCCTATTGATTTGGGTCTTTTCTCTTCTTTTTTTAGTTAATTGGGCCAATGGGGTGTCAATTTTGTTTATTTTTTCAAAAAACCAGCTCCTCGTTTGGCTGACTTTTTGTAATGTTTTTTTGGATTCAATCCTGTTGATTTCTTCTTTGATTTTAATTATTTCCCTTCTTCTATTGGGTTTGGGTTTGGTTTGCTGCAGATTTTCTAGATCCTTGAGATGACTTGAAAGCTCATCTATTTGGTGCCTTTCCAATTTCTTGATGTAGGCACCTATTGATATAAATTTTCCTCTTAACACTGCTTTTGTTGTATCCCATAGGTTTTGGTATGTTGTGCTGTTATCCTCATTTACTTCCAGAAAATTTTTGATTTCTCTTTTAATTTCTTCTATGACCCATTGTTCATTCAGGAGCATGTTGTTCAATCTCCATGTGTTTGCACGTGCTCTGGGGATTCCTGAGTTGCTAATTTCCAATTTCATTCCTTTGTGGTCTGAGAAGTTGCATGGTATGATTCTAATTCTTTTGAATTTGCTGAGACTTGCTTTATGGCCTAGTATGTGGTCAATCCTAGAGAAGGTTCCATATACTGCTGAGAAGAATGTAAAGTCCTTAGATGTAGGATGAAATGTTCTGTAGATATCTGTTAGATCCATTTGGGCTATAGTGTCATTTAAATCTGCTGTCTCCTTGTTCATCTTCTGTCCTGTTGATCTGTCTATCTTGAGAGTGGAGTATTGAAGTCCCCCAGTACTATTGTATTGGGGTCTAAGTCTCCCTTTAAGTCCCTTAACAAGTCTTTTAAATAAGCTGGTGCCCTGTGATTCGGTGCATATACATTGATAATTGTTATATCTTCCTGTTGAATGGATCCCTTAATCATTAAATAGTGTCCCTCTTTGTCTCTCCTATCAGTTTTTGTGGTAAAGTTTATGTTGTCCGATATTAAGATGGCTACACCCGCTCTTTTTTCATTTCTGTTGGCATGGTACATCTTTTTCCAGCCTTTCACTTTCAGTCTGTATGGATCATTGTTGGAAAGATGAGTTTCTTGTAAGCAGCAAAAAGATGGGTTTTGTTCCTTAACCCAATCAGCCAATCGGTGTCTTTGAACTGGACAGTTCAAGCCATTAACATTCAATGTGACTATTGAGAAGGAGTAACTTTGCCCTGCCATTTGCCAAAGATATTTTCTAATATCTGGTTTGAGATTCCTGTGATCTTTTGCTGTGAGGTTTCCTTCCTTTACCTTCCTTCATATTGGCTACCGTGTTTCTGTGTTTCTGTGTGTAACACATCTTTAAGCATCTTTTGCAGGGCTGGACGAGTGGCAACAAATTCTTTCAATTTCTGTTTGCTGTGAAAGGTCTTTATTTCACCTTCATTCACAAATGAGAGCTTTGCAGGATATAATATTCTGGGCTGGCAGTTTTTCTCTCTTAGTACCTGGACTATATCTCGCCATTCTCTCCTGGCTTGTAGGGTTTCTGATGAGAAGTCAGCTGTGAGTCTAATTGGAGATCCTCTGAGAGTAATCTGGCATTTCTATCTTGCACATTTTAGGATCTTTTCTTTGTGTTTCATTGTGGTGAATTTGATTATGTCGTGTCGTGGTGAGGATCTCTTTTGGTCATGTTTATTAAGGGTTCTATGAGCTTCCTGTACTAGGATGTCTCTGTCCTTCTCCAATCCTGGGAAATTTTCTGCTAGTATCTCACTAAAAAGGCCTTCTAATCCTTTCTCCCTTTCCATGCCTTCAGGTACTCCTAGAACCCGAATGTTGGGTTTTTTAATAGTATCCTGTAGATTCCTGTCAGTATTTTTTAGATTTCTGATTTCTTCTTCTTTTCTTTGATTTGACTGTTTCCTTTCCTGTTCTCTGTCTTCTAAGTCCGATATTCTCTCTTCTGCTTCACCCATTCTGTTTTTAAGGCTCTCTAATGTGTTTGCCATTTGATCTATTGAGTTCTTCATTTCATTGTGGTTTTTTGTCACTATCTCAATTTCCTGTTCTACTAGTTGTTTCATTTCATTTTGATTTCTCCTTAATATTTCATTTTCACGGGAGAGATTTTCTATCTTGTCCATTAAGGATTTCTGTAGTTCAAGAATTTGTTTTTGAGAACTTCTTAATGTTCTTATCAATTTTTTGAAATCTGCTTCTTGCATTTCCTCTAACTCTTCATCTTCATAATCTTGCTTTGGCGTGTCTTTCTCGTTTGGGAGTGTCATAGTGTCTTCCTTGCTCTTGTTACCTCGGCTTCTATGTTTGTTGTTTGGCATGTTGGAGATAATTTATGGTTTTTGTTTTGTTTTTTTTTTTTTTGACTCAGTTGGGAGTGGAGTTGAGGGTAGTTGAAATCTGGCCTCTGTGAGTATTCGTTTGATCTACCTCTGGGACCACACAAAGAGTTTATTCAGCCCTCAATGTGTTCTCCAGTTTTGCTAAAGTTACTGAGTTTGGCTGCGCTTTAGATATGTAAAATCGCGGTGCTCTTTGTTTTGCTTGGTGAGTGAAGGGAGAGGCCTCTGTTCCCCCCCCCAATGTCTTGGGTTTCTGAGGTCTTACCCTCCTCCGTTGGTTCATGCGCTGGTGAGATTCTGTGGCCCGGCTCCCGCCACCTGGCTCCCACTGCCCGGCTCCTGCCGCCCGGTTCCGCTTCCGCCGCCCGGCTCCCGCCCTATTTATCCTTTCTTAATATTTATTTTATTTGAAAGGCAGAGTTACAGAGAACCAAAGGCAGAGAAAGAGAAAGGTCTTTCATCCACTGCTTCACTCCCCAGCAGCTGTGCCAATCTGAAGCCAGGAGCCAGGATCAAAATCTACTACATGGTACCATCAAATTACTAGATGAAAATACTGAGGAAACACTGCAAGTCATTGGAGGTATGCAAATACTTCTTGGGTAAGACCCTAGAAGCATAGGCAATCAATGAAAAAATAGACAGATTGTATTACACAAAGCTAAGAAGCTTCTTAACTGCAAAGGAAACACTGAACAAAATGATGAGGCAACTGAGAGAATGGGAGGAAATATTTAAAATGGTGCAGCTGATAAAGGGTTAATATGGAGAATTTATAATGTGCTCAAGAAATTCAACAACAGGGGCCAGTGCTGTGGGATAGTGGATAAAGCCACCACATTTAGTATTAGCAATCATATGGCATTGGTTCAAGCCCCTGCTGCTGCACTTCCAATCCAGCTCTCTGAAAGTGGTCTGGGAAAGCAGTGGAAGATGGTTAAAGTGCTTGGACCCCTGCCTCCATATGGGAGACCCAGAAGTATCTCCTGTCTCCTGACTTCAGATTGGGCCTTTCTAGCCATTGAGTCCATTGGGGGAGTAAACTAATGGATTGAAAACCTCTCTATCTTGCTCTCTGCCTCTCTGTAATTCTGAATTCAAATAAATAAATGAATCTTAAAAAGAATAAATTTGGTAACAACAAAATAAATAATCCAGTTCAGAAATGGGCAAAGGACTTAAAAGGGAATTTTTGAAGAGGAAATTCAAATGGCCAACAGGCACATGAAAGAATACTATTAAATGCAAATTTATATGATGAGATATTGGACAATGCCATTTTACAAATGACTCTCATCTCTTCATATCAAACTCTGCTAAAATAAACTTCATTATTAATGTTACTTTAGTAATTGTAATCTACTGCCACATTAAACTCACTTAGTTTTTCAGAGAGGAATCAACCACAAATTAAAAGCAGCATCAACTCTATTGCAAAGATGATATAGGAAAATGCTTATTAGATTTGTAAAATTTATTTTAAAATTTAAACTGTAAATTTAATTTGTTTAAGGAATATAACTTCATGGATTTAATTTATGTTGATTTGGAAACAAGAAAGTTCTCTCCCCCACCTCACTCCCACCCACACTCCCTCCCTTTTTACTCCTCCCTCTTCTTTTCCCATTCTTTTATAGAGATTAGTTGTTCAGATATAATTAACCCTGCCCTAAATAGAGTTCACCAATTAGTATGAAGAGAAAAGGAAAAAGAAACCATATTGTTCTTCAAATGGCAAGGCAAAGACTATTCAAAATCAATGCATCCTAAAGTGTCAGTGTCAGTTTTGCTTCTATAGATTACATTTAGTACTCTATTAGTTACCAAAGATCAGAGAGACTCTATGGCATTTGCCTTTTTGTGATTGGCTTATTTCACTAAGTACAATGGTTTCCAGTTGTATCCATTTTATTGCAAATGAAAGGATTTAATTTTTATCACTGTGTAGTATTCCGGAGTGTATATATCATAATTTCTTTATCCAGTCCTTAATTGATAGACATCTGTGTAGATTCCAAATTTTAACTATTGTAAATTGAGCTGAGATGAACTTAGGGATACAGATCACCATTTCATATGCTAATTTCAATTCATTAGGATGAATTCCAAGGAGTGGGATGGCTGGGTTATATGGCAGGTCGATGTTCAGCCTTCTGAGATATTTCCATATTGTCTTCCACAGTTGCTGTATAAGGTTATAATCCCTTCAACAGTGGGATCCTCCTCCCCACATCCTCTCCAGCATTTTTTGTTTATTGATTTCTGTATGAGGACCATTCTAATGGGGGTGAGGTGAAACCTCCTTGTAGTTTTGATTTGCATTTTCCTAAAGGATATTGGGGAAATGCTACAAGATACTGACATAGGGAAAGACTTCTTGGCAGAGTCCAGAAGCACAGGCAATCAAAGACAAAATTAACAAGTGGGATTGCATCAAACTGAGAATTTTTTGCACTGCAAAAGAAGCACTCAACAATGGGAAGAGGCAACCAATATAATAGGAGAAATTATTTGCAAACTATGAAACTGACAAAGGATTAAATCCCAGAATCTATAAATAGGTAAAGTAACTATTCATACACAAAACAAACAACTTAGTCAAGAAATGGGCAACAAACCTGCAAAGATATTTTTCAGGAGAGGAAATTCAATTGGCCAATAGACACATGAAAAAAAAATGCTCAGGATCACTAGCCATCAGGGAAATGCAAATCAAAACCATAGCTATTAAGTTTGACAAGTTTGTCAGTTGAGTCATTAGGATAGCACCTGCTCACATGATATCTCTACTTTAATTTTATGTGAAAACACAAGCATTACTTGCATTAAAACACATTTGTACAAACCTAACCATTTTAATCAGGTATATATTGCAAGCAGTATAAATTACTGGACCTGTTAAAAAAAAGTTGGTTGCACAAAAATCAACTTAGCATCAAATATTAATGCATTAATTATCCCCAAATGTTGAAAATCATATTTATAAATTTGAATGTGTGAGTTCTTTTTTATTAGTTCTAGCAGAAGTTCAAAATATATGGGTATATAAGAATGTAATCTTTGTTTTAAATTGTGATTGATACATGAAAGCACCTCTTTGGAAATCCTTGAAGTCTATATTGAGCATAAATAATCTTACACAAACCTCATTTTGTACAAAAGTATGCTAAGTGCTAATGCCCAGAGAAGTAAAGTGAGTTGTTCAAAGTCATGCAGGTAATTTGTAGCAATGAAAATTCTATGAAGAATCAGGTATCCTGAATGTAGGTCATCATTCTATCAATATAGTACTCCTTCTTGAGTTAAAGATTATAATTTGTGGAAAATTAATGTTGGAAAATAAATACTTGCTTTTTTGTTATGGTGCAAAATTTCTTTGTATACTTATTCATGAGTTGCATGAAATTTACAAGATATTTTTCGAATATGTTTGCTATTTACTTGAAATATGTAACAAGTAACTACATCTATTTCCCAAAGGATTTTAGAAGCTATTACATATATATGCTTAAAATTATTCGCTGATTTACTGGGCAATATGGAATAGCAAGGCATATCTGAAAACCTTGAAGGGTCCTGGGTCACTTGGATTTTAAGATATAATGCTGTATTTTAGGTCTCTTAATGTTTTGAGTAATGATCTTCAAAG